>NW_028160327.1:0-50027 GCF_964263955.1 Coregonus lavaretus | reverse complement strand
GGGAGGGGGACGCTGTCAAAGTTCTGCACAGTTTTAGAGGAAACCAATTAATGCAGGATTAACATTCATGGCTATTTACATTTACTTTTGTGCCTGTTCTTGCACTGACTTCATCTGGGGGAAAAGAGAGAGAGAATGAGAGAGAGAGAGAGAGAGAGAGAGAGGGAGAGATACCCCAGCCCCAGCCCCAGCCCCAGCCCCAGCCCTATACCCCAGCCCCAGCCCCAGCCCTATACCCCAGCCCCAGCCCCAACCCTATATCCCAGCCCCAGCCCCAACCCTATATCCCAGCCCCAGCCCCAGCCCCAACCCTATACCCCAGCCCCAGCCCCAGCCCCAGCCCCAGCCCTATACCCCAGCCCCAGCCCCAACCCTATATCCCAGCCCCAGCCCCAACCCTATATCCCAGCCCCAGCCCCAGCCCTATACCCCAGCCCCAGCCCCAACCCAATATCCCAGCCCCAGCCCCAGCCCCAGCCCCAGCCCCAACCCTATACCCCAGCCCCAGCCCCAGCCCCAACCCTATACCCCAGCCCCAGCCCCAGCCACAGCCCTATACCCCAGCCCTATACCCCAGCCCTATACCCCAGCCCCAGCCCTATACCCCAGCCCTATACCCCAGCCGTATTCCCCAGCCCTATACCCCAGCCCTATTCCCCAGCCCCAGCCCTATACCCCAGCCCTATACCCCAGCCCTATACCCCAGCCCTATACCCCAGCCCTATACCCCAGCCCTATTCCCCAGCCCTATACCCCAGCCCTATACCCCAGCCCTATACCCCAGCCCCAGCCCTATACCCCAGCCGTATTCCCCAGCCCTATACCCCAGCCCTATACCCCAGCCCTATACCCCAGCCCCAACCCTATACCCCAGCCCCAGCCCCAGCCACAGCCCTATACCCCAGCCCCAGCCCCAACCCTATATCCCAGCCCCAGCCCCAGCCCCAACCCTATACCCCAGCCCTATACCCCAGCCCTATACCCCAGCCCTATACCCCAGCCCTATACCCCTGCCCTATACCCCAGCCCTATACCCCAGCCCCAGCCCTATTCCCCAGCCCTATACCCCAGCCCTATACCCCCAGCCCTATACCCCAGGCCTATACCCCAGCCCTATACCCCAGCCCTATACCCCAGCCGTATTCCCCAGCCCTATACCCCAGCCCTATTCCCCAGCCCCAGCCCTATACCCCAGCCCTATACCCCAGCCCTATACCCCAGCCCTATACCCCAGCCCTATACCCCAGCCCTATACCCCAGCCCTATTCCCCAGCCCTATACCCCAGCCCTATACCCCAGCCCTATACCCCAGCCCCAGCCCTATACCCCAGCCGTATTCCCCAGCCCTATACCCCAGCCCTATACCCCATCCCTATACCCCAGCCCCAACCCTATACCCCAGCCCCAGCCCCAGCCACAGCCCTATACCCCAGCCCCAGCCCCAACCCTATATCCCAGCCCCAGCCCCAGCCCCAGCCCCAACCCTATATCCCAGCCCTATACCCCAGCCCTATACCCCAGCCCTATACCCCAGCCCTATACCCCTGCCCTATACCCCAGCCCTATACCCCAGCCCCAGCCCTATTCCCCAGCCCTATACCCCAGCCCTATACCCCCAGCCCTATACCCCAGGCCTATACCCCAGCCCTATACCCCCAGCCCTATACCCCAGCCCTATACCCCAGCCCTATACCCCAGCCCTATGCCCCAGCCCTATACCCCAGCCCCCAGCCCTATACCCCAGCCCTATACCCCAGCCCCAGCCCTATACCCCAGCCATATACCCCAGCCCTATACCCCAGCCCTATACCCCAGCCCTATACCCCAGCCCCAGCCCTATACCCCAGCCCTATACCCCAGCCCTATTCCCCAGCCCTATACCCCGGCCCCAGCCCTATACCCCAGCCCTATACCCCAGCCCCAGCCCTATTCCCCAGCCCTATACCCCAGCCCTATACCCCAGCCCTATACCCCAGCCGTATTCCCCAGCCCTATACCCCAGCCCTATACCCCAGCCCTATACCCCAGCCCTATACCCCAGCCCTATACCCCAGCCCCAGCCCCAGCCCCAGCCCTATACCCCAGCCCTATTCCCCAGCCCTATACCCCAGCCCTATACCCCAGCCCTATACCCCAGCCCCAGCCCTATTCCCCAGCCCTATACCCCAGCCCTATACCCCAGCCCCAGCCCTATACCCCAGCCAAAGCCCTATACCCCAGCCCCATACCCCAGCCCTATACCCCAGCCCTATTCCCCAGCCCTATACCCCAGCCCTATACCCCAGCCCTATGCCCCAGCCCCAGCCCTATACCCCAGCCCTATACCCCAGCCCCAGCCCTATACCCCAGCCCTATACCCCAGTCCTATACCCCAGCCCTATACCCCAGCCCTATACCCCGGCCCCAGCCCTATACCCCAGCCCTATTCCCCAGCCCTATACCCCAGCCCTATACCCCAGCCCCAGCCCTATACCCCAGCCAAAGCCCTATACCCCAGCCCCATACCCCAGCCCTATACCCCAGCCCTATACCCCGGCCCCAACCCTATACCCCAGCCCTATTTCCCAGCCCCAGCCCTATACCCCAGCCCTATACCCTAGCCCTATACCCCAGCCCTATACCCCAGCCCTATTCCCCAGCCCTATACCCCAGCCCTATACCCCAGCCCTATTCCCCAGCCCTATACCCCAGCCCTATACCCCAGCCCTATACCCCAGCCCTATACCCCAGCCCTATACCCCAGCCCTATGCCCCAGCCCCAGCCCTATACCCCAGCCCTATACCCCAGCCCCAGCCCTATACCCCAGCCCTATACCCCAGCCCTATACCCCAGCCCTATACCCCGGCCCCAGCCCTATACCCCAGCCCTATACCCCAGCCCCAGCCCTATACCCCCAGCCCTATACCCCAGCCCTATACCCCAGCCCTATACCCCAGCCCTATACCCCAGCCCTATACCCCAGCCCCAGCCCTATACCCCAGCCCTATACCCCAGCCCCAGCCCTATACCCCAGCCCTATACCCCAGCCCTATACCCCAGCCCTATACCCCAGCCCTATACCCCAGCCCTATTCCCCAGCCCTATACCCCAGCCCTATACCCCAGCCCTATACCCCAGCCCTATTCCCCAGCCCTATACCCCAGCCCCAGCCCTATACCCCAGCCCTATACCCCAGCCCTATACCCGAGCCGTATACCCCAGCCCCAGCCCTATACCCCAGCCCTATACCCCAGCCCCAGCCCTTGCCTGCCTTCGTCTAGTCCCAATACCCTCAGACTCATTATTGTCACATCCAAGGCTCGGCCAGGGATCAGCCAAAGCCCATTAGAGTAAATAATAGGCAGAAATGACAGGCTTAGCCCGGATTGGGCAGGAAGTTGAAGACCAGTTTGAGCTGTGAGCTTTGATCAATGGAGAAAATCATCAGGGGGGAAAGAGAGGGGAGAGGGGGGAGAGAATGAAAGTGTGTAGACGGAGTAGGAAGGGGGCCGTTGGGCTCTATGAGTGGGTCCCCCAGCCGTCAGAGGCACTATGGCAGGCAGCCTAGCGGTTAAGAACATTGGGCCCAGTAACTCAAAGGTTGCTGGTTAAAATCCCTGAGCCTACTAGGTGAAAAATCTGTTGATGTGCCCTTAAGCAAGGCACTTAACCCTAGTTGCTCCTGTAAGTTGCTCTGGACTCCACCTCAACAGGGTAGGGAACAGGTTCTTTCTGGGGGGGGGGCGTATAGCATCAGGACACTAGGCACCAATTAAAACAGATACTATTTTCATACCCCTCTGTAGACTCTGTCCTATAAAAATATACTATTTTACATACCCCTCTGTAGACTATGTCCTATAAAAATATACTATTATATATACCCCTATTAGACTATGTCCTGTGGCTGAGGCATCGCATCGCTCTGAGAGAATCAAGGTGTTGAACCCAGTTTTAGTTCTCTCCCAGGCTCTCCTAAACAGCTGATAGGGGAATCCCTTCAGACTCAGTGTCTTCAGCCATATCAAAAGAGATGGTGAAGCTAACTATATGACACACTAAAGCTATGCTGAAAATACAGTAATCACCAGAACAAACACTGGCATTTAGTTTAACAGACAAAGGAGTCACGATGTTGAAGGAGTGTAGTTATATCAAATTCTACGATTCCATATCAACAACTACAAGGTACATTTACATTTTACATTTTAGTCATTTAGCAGACGCTCTTACCCAGAGCGACTTACAGTTAGTGAGTGCATACATTTTTCATACTGGCCCCCCGTGGGAAACGAACCCACAACCCTGGCGTTGCAAGCGCCACACTCTACCAACTGAGCTACACGGGACCACATAACAACACACCACTAACAGAAAGACTGCTGTCAACCTTCCTAACCTTGTAATAATAATAATAATAATAATAATAATAATAATAATAATAATAATAATAATAATAATAATAATAATTGGTCATTTAGCAGACGCTCTTATCCAGAGCGACTTACATGAGCAATTAGGGTTAAGTGCCTTGCTCAAGGGCACATCGACAGATTTTTCACCTAGTCGGCTCGGGGATTAGAACCAGCGACCTTTCGGTTACTGGCACAACGCTCTTACCCACTAAGCTACCTGCCGCCTTGTGATGACAAACTGTTCTCAGCTCCACCTCCTCTGGGGGGGCTCGCCTCGCACCACAGCACCAATAACACCAATAACCATAGAACTACCTCCCATGTGTGCTCGCCTCGCACCACAGCACCAATAACATCAATAACCGTAGAACTCAACTCCCATAGGACCAATGACATCAATAACTGTAGAACTCAACTCCCATAGGACCAATGACATCAATAACCGTAGAACTCAACTCCCATAGGACCAATGACACCACAACTCAACTCTCATAGGATCAATGACACCACAACTCAACTCCCATAGGACCAATGACACCATAACTCAATTCCCATAGGACCAATGACACCACAAATCAACTCCCATAGGACCAATGACACCATAACTCAACTCCCATAGGACCAATGACACCACAACTCAATTCCCATAGGACCAATGACACCACAACTCAACTCCCATAGGACCAATGACATTACAACTCAACTCCCATAGGACCAATGACACCACAACTCAACTCCCGTAGGACCAATGACACCACAACTCAACTCCCATAGCACCGATAACACCACAACTCAACTCCCATAGCACCGATAACACCACAACTCAACTCCCATAGCACCGATAACACCACAACTCAACTCCCATAGCACCGATAACACCACAACTCAACTCCCATAGCACCAATGACACCACAACTCAACTCCCATAGGACCAATGACACCACAACTCAACTCCCATAGCACCGATAACACCACAACTCAACTCCCATAGCACCGATAACACCACAACTCAACTCCCATAGCACCGATAACACCACAACTCAACTCCCATAGCACCGATAACACCACAACTCAACTCCCATAGCACCGATAACACCACAACTCAACTCCCATAGCACCGATAACACTACAACTCAACTCCCATAGCACCGATAACACCACAACTCAACTCCCATAGCACCGATAACACCACAACTCAACTCCCATAGCACCGATAACACCACAACTCAACTCCCATAGCACCAATGACACCACAACTCAACTCCCATAGGACCAATGACACCACAACTCAACTCCCATAGCACCGATAACACCACAACTCAACTCCCATAGCACCGATAACACCACAACTCAACTCCCATAGCACCAATGACACCACAACTCAACTCCCATAGCACCGATAACACCACAACTCAACTCCCATAGCACCGATAACACCACAACTCAACTCCCATAGCACCGATAACACCACAACTCAACTCCCATAGCACCGATAACACCACAACTCAACTCCCATAGCACCGATAACACCACAACTCAACTCCCATAGCACCGATAACACCACAACTCAACTCCCATAGCACCAATGACACCACAACTCAACTCCCATAAGACCAATGACACCACAACTCAACTCCCATAGCACCGATAACACCACAACTCAACTCCCATAGCACCGATAACACCACAACTCAACTCCCATAGGACCAATGAAATTACAACTCAACTCCCATAGCACCGATAACACCACAACTCAACTCCCATAGCACCGATAACACCACAACTCAACTCCCATAGCACCGATAACACCACAACTCAACTCCCATAGCACCGATAACACCACAACTCAACTCCCATAGCACCGATAACACCACAACTCAACTCCCATAGCACCGATAACACCACAACTCAACTCCCATAGCACCGATTACACCACAACTCAACTCCCATAGCACCGATAACACCACAACTCAACTCCCATAGCACCGATAACACCATATCTCAACTCCCATAGCACCGATAACACCATATCTCACTAATTGAATCTAACAGAAGAGTGTGACCCTCGTTATATTGTTATAGCACCTTAGTAAACAGGTTCTGAAATACATGATGTGGAAGGATGGATTTTTTTCTATGCGTTCTATACGTTTGGTTCTATAGTATGTTTATGTGATAGTGGTTCAAGCTAGTGGAGTTAGCTAGAAGAGAATACAACTGATTAAATCCATTATAACACTTCACTCTTAGAAGAATGGGTTCCAAAACGGTTATTCGGCTGTCTCCATAGGAGAACCCTGTTTGGTTACAGGTAGAACCCCTTTGAGTTCCATGTTAGAACCTTTCCACAGATGGTTCTACATGGAACCCAAAGGGGTTCTACCTGGAACCTAAAGGGGTTCTACCTGGAACCTAAAGTGTTCTATCTGGAACCAAAAAGGGTTATTCAAAGGGTTCTGCTATGGGGACAGCCGAAGAGGCGTGTTACATGTATGCTGGATAACCGTGTTTAGTCGAGAGTTTAATCTACATCCTCCCTATGTAACAAGCGTGTTTACCATCACAGAGAGAGAGAGAGAGATTATTCCAGCCTGCGCTTGAGCTCGGTCGGGAATTTAACCTGGCCTGTCATCGCGCAAGTCTGTCAAGCAGTTCCACCTCAGCCTGCCTAACTACTGGGAAACATTGCTCATACGTCTGTGAAGACATTGGAATGCTCCTCACAGGAATTCACTGATCAAGCTCGCTCACGCTCAAGTCCCTCTCTAGCTAGTCTAGAACACACCTGATTGGCTAGTTGACCTAAATAGGCTCCAAGTGTGCATCATAGTGATGTCAGATTCATAATTGCAGAAACCCCCCCTGGTAAATACGCACTGTGTTTCCTACACACATGAAGAAGATGTTATTGATCAGACCAGTAACAGACCATCTTCAAACCCAAGAGTCTTTAAATCAGGAATAAAAGAAATCCAAGCTTGTGCAGTGTAGGCTACATACCTTAAAGGAGATCCTATATTGATCTATCAGCAACCAGACCATCTTCAAACAGGTTTTTTCCTACATACCTTGGAAAATATATTATGTTTTCAAAACCCTTTGTTCAAGACTCTTTGAGACAGGAAATGACAGAAATCCAAGCTTGAGTGTGATGGTTCAGAGAGCTAATGAAGTATTCAGGATACAACCCACAATGAGCCTCACTATGGTCCCAAGAGGAAAACACAGGCCTGCATTGTTTTATTACAAGAAGTGTTTAATGTGTGTGTGTGTGTGTGTGTGTGTGTGTGTGTGTGTGTGTGTGTGTGTGTGTGTGTGTGTGTGTGTGTGTGTGTGTGTGTGTGTGTGTGTGTTTAATGCTATCGATTTTCATTGTTCAATGAAGCGTGTGAAGCTTTGGACAGTTTTATTGAACAGAAACTATTCCTGAAGCATGTTGAGGAAATAGGCTGTTCCAGACACAGGCTTTTTAATATGTAGCGAAAAGTTTCCCGTTCTCAGATTCACTTGCTAAAACAGAGGGATTGTGTGTAACATAATGTTAATGAGTTCAACCATCAACCGTCTCCCTGTTGTCATAGTAACACTTGGATCACATGTCTCTTCTTTTATATTCAGTCCCATTGCCTCACTAGTTACAGGGTTGTGTCCCTAATGCCACCCTTTTCCCTATATAGTACTTTTGACCACAGCCTTTATGTCTTCCGTATGGACCCTGGTCAAAAGTAGTGCACTATATAGGGAATAGCACTATATAGGGAATAGGTTGCAGTTTCCGAATTAACGTTCTGGGACTGTAGTAGAGTTGAGATGGGCCTAATTCCCCAGCCAGCTGATGCGAGACCTGCTTGGCCAGTAGAGGCCTCCCATGCCTTGTACAACTTCTTCTACAGAGTCCGTCCCTTGATACATGTTGCAGACACGCATGGATAGAGCCTAAACTGACGTTTACAGGGAAACGTTTTTATATCATCAACTGGTTCCACACGGTTTAGTTTTATGAACACTAATGTCATTTCAGGCTCACAATACGTCTCATATTACCTCTGTACCTCTTCATTTCCACCTTATGCAAACTCTACAACTAGTATGGAGGAAAATGTATGATATATTATGTGGCAGTAGCGTTAACAGATTCTAATAAAGTTGAGAAAGACAGAGGACAGAGGAGAGAGGAGAGAGAAACAGAGGAGGAGAGAGGGGAGAGGAGAGAGAAACAGGGAGGAGAGAGGGGAGAGGAGAGAGAAACAGAGGAGGACAGAGGGAAGAGAGGAGAAACAGGGAGGAGAGAGGGGAGAGGAGAGAGAAACGAGGAGAGAGGAAGGAGAGAGAGGGAGAGGAGAGAGAAACAGAGGAGGAAGGAGAGAGGGAGAGAAACAGGAGGAGAGAGGGGAGAGGAGAGAGAAACAGAGGATAAAGGAGAGAGGAGAGGGAAGCAGAGGAGGACATTCTAATAAAGTTGTGTGAAACATGTTCAGATGATCTCCGACTATTTATTTGCTTGTTGATTTTACAGGGAAGCAAGGAAACAGTTTGTCACCCGGCCCTGAGGAGGAATAGGGCTCTACTCTACGTATGGAGGCAAACCACTGCTCTGACCAAGGCATTCTCTCTTCCCTTGTATCCCCTCTCCTCACCTCCTCTCCCTCTCCTCTCCTCTCCTCTCCTCTCCTCTCCTCCTCCTCTCCTCTCCTCTCCTCTCCTCTCCTCTCCTCTCCTCTCCTCTCCTCTCCTCTCCACTCCTCTCCTCTCCCTCCTCTCCTCTCCTCTCTCTCCTCTCTCTCCTCTCCTCTCTTCTCCTCCTTCCTCCTCCTCCTCTCTCCTCTCTCCTCTCTCCTCTCTCCTCTCTCCCTCTCTCCTCTCTCCTCTCTCCTCTCTCCCTCTCCCCTCTCCCCTCTCCCCTCCTCTCCCCTCTCCCCTCTCCCCTCTCCCCTCTCTCCTCTCCCCTCTCCCCTCTCCCCTCTCACCTCTCCCCTCTCCCCTCTCCCCTCTGTCCTCCAGTCTCCCTCTCCTCTCCTCTCCTCTCCTCTCCTCTCCTCTCCTCTCCTCTCCTCTCCTCTCCTCTCCTCTCCTCTCCTCTCCTCTCCTCTCCTCTCCTCTCCTCTCCTCTCCTCTCCTCTCCTCTCCTCTCCTCTCCTCTCCTCTCCTCTCCTCTCTCTCCTCCTCTCCCTCTCCCCTCTCCCTCTCCCCTCTCCCTCTCCCCTCTCCTCTCTGTCCTCCCCTCTCTTCTCCCCTCTTCCTTCTGTCCCCCTGCCCTATTCTTCCCATTCAGTGTGTTGAATACACCTCCTTGACCGGCTGGGCTCTTTAATGAACCCTTTGGACTTCATGCACCACAAAGTGTCACTGTGTGTCACCAAGTTCTTTCTTCCCAGGAATCACTGTGAATTATATATATGTTGTCATGGTGATGGGGTGAATCGCAGGGAAAATGGAGGAGCTACCTCTGGCTCTAACTGACTCTCTGCCTCCCAGGCCAGACAGAGGAAACATCCCAGGCCAGACAGAGGAAACCTCCCAGGCCAGACAGAGGAAACCTCCCAGGCCAGACAGAGGGAACCTCCCAGGCCAGACAGAGGAAACATCCCAGGCCAGACAGAGGAAACATCCCAGCCAGACAGAGGGAACCTCCCAGGCCAGACAGAGGGAACATCCCAGGCCAGACAGAGGAAAAATCCCAGGCCAGACAGAGGGAACCTCCAGGGCCAGACAGAGGGAACCTCCCAGAACAGACAGAGGGAACATCCCAGGCCAGACAGAGGAAACATCCCAGGCCAGACAGAGGAAACATCCAGGCCAGACAGAGGGAACTTCCCAGGCCAGACAGAGGGAACCTCCCAGGCCAGACAGAGGGAACCTCCCAGGCCAGGCAGAGGAAACATCCCAGGCCAGACAGAGGGAACCTCCCAGGCCAGACAGAGGAACCTCCCAGGCCAGACAGAGGGAACCTCTCAGGCCAGACAGAGGGAACCTCCCAGGCCAGACAGAGGGAAACTCCAAGGCCGGGCAGAGGGAAACTCCCAGCCCAGGCAGAGGAAACCTCCCAGGCCAGACAGAGAGAACCTCCCAGGCCAGACAGAGGGAAACTCCAAGGCCAGACAGAGGAAACCTCCCAGACCAGACAGAGGGAAACTCCAGGCCAGGCAAAGGGAACCTCACAGGCCTGGCATAGGGAACCTCCCAGGCCAGGCAGAGGAAACCTCCCAGGCCAGACAGAGAGAACCTCCCAGGCCAGACAGAGGGAAACTCCAAGGCCAGACAGAGGAAACCTCCCAGGCCAGGCAGAGGAAACATCCCAGGCCAGACAGAGGGAACCTCCCAGGCCAGACAGAGGGAAACTCAAAGGCCAGACAGAGGAAACCTCCCAGGCCAGGCAGAGGGAAACTCCCAGGCCAGGCAGAGGAAACCTCCCAGGCCAGACAGAGGGAATCTCCCAGGCCAGACAGAGGGAAACTCCAAGGCCAGACAGAGGAAACCTCCCAGGCCAGACAGAGGGAAACTCACAGGGCCAGGCAAAGGGAACCTCCCAGGCCAGGCAGAGGGAACCTCCCAGGCAGGCAGAGGAAACATCCCAGACCAGACAGAGAAAACTCCAAGGCCAGGCGGAGGGAAACTCCAAAGCCAGGCAGAGGAAACATCCCAGGCCCGCCGGAGTCATACAATATAGTCCTCTGTATCTGTACGTTTAGTCTGGTGATTCTCAATAAATCTTCTACAATGGAGTAACGAGGTCATCGTAATGTCACTTGCCAAGTACAGTGTTGGTGAAATTTTATTAGGGACTCCTTCTAGCTAGACAAAGGCCATCTGTATGTGCTCTGTGACACCAACTCCTATTGATAACAACACACAAATAATACCCCAACTACAAGGACAGGCTGAAAACCCTTCAGACTGAGAGATGTTATACTGACAACCCTTCAGACAGAGAGATGTTTGACTGACAACCCTTCAGACTGAGAGATGTTTTACTGACAACCCTTCAGACTGAGAGATGTTTTACTGACAACCCTTCAGACTGAGAGATGTTTCATTAACTACCCTTTAAACTGAGATATGTTTTACTGACAACCCTTCAGACTGAGAGATGTTTTACTGACAACCCTTCAAACTGAGATATGTTTTACTGACAACCCTTCAGACTGAGAGATGTTTTACTGACAACCCTTCAACTGAGAGATGTTTTACTGATAACCCTTCAGACTGAGAGATGTTTTACTGACAACCCTTCAGACTGAGAGATGTTTTACTGACAACCCTTCAGACTGAGAGATGTTTTACTGACAACCCTTCAGACTGAGAGATGTTTTACTGACAACCCTTCAGACTGAGAGATATTTCCTGACAACCCTTCAGACTGAGAGATGTTTCCTGACAACCCTTCAGACTGGGAGATGTATATCTGACATCCCTTCAGACTGAGAGATGTTTTACTGACAACCCTTCAGACTGAGAGATGTTTTAATGACAGCCCTTCAGACAGAGATGTTTTACTGACAACCCTTCAGACTTATCGTTTTTCTATTGACAACTCTTCAGACTGAGAGATGTTTTACTGACAACCCTTCAGACTGAGAGATGTTTCATTAACTACCCTTTAAACTGAGAGATGTTTTACTGACAACCCTTCAGACTGAGAGATGTTTTACTGACAACCCTTCAGACTGAGAGATGTTTCATTAACTACCCTTTAAACTGAGATATGTTTTACTGACAACCCTTCAAACTGAGAGATGTTTTACTGACAACCCTTCAAACTGAGATATGTTTTACTGATAACCCTTCAGACTGAGAGATGTTTTACTGACAACCCTTCAGACTGAGAGATGTTTTACTGATAACCCTTCAGACTGAGAGATGTTTTACTGACAACCCTTCAGACTGAGAGATGTTTTATTGACAACATTTCAGACTGAGATATGTTTTACTGACAACCCTTCAGACTGAGAGATGTTTTACTGACAACCCTTCAGACTGAGAGATGTTTTACTGACAACCCTTCAGACTGAGAGATGTTTTACTGACAACCCTTCAGACTGAGAGATGTTTTACTGACAACCCTTCAGACTGAGAGATGTTTCATTAACTACCCTTTAAACTGAGATATGTTTTACTGACAACCCTTCAGACTGAGAGATGTTTTACTGACAACCCTTCAAACTGAGATATGTTTCATTAACTACCCTTTAAACTGAGAGATGTTTTACTGACAACCCTTCAAACTGAGATATGTTTTACTGATAACCCTTCAGACTGAGAGATGTTTTACTGACAACCCTTCAGACTGAGAGATGTTTTACTGACAACCCTTCAGACTGAGAGATGTTTTACTGACAACCCTTCAGACTGAGAGGTGTTTTACTGACAACCCTTCAGACTGAGAGGTGTTTTACTGACAACCCTTCAGACTGAGAGATGTTTTAATGACAACCCTTCAAACTGAGATATGTTTTACTGATAACCCTTCAGACTGAGAGATGTTATACTGACAACCCTTCAGACTGAGAGATGTTTTACTGACAACCCTTCAGACTGAGAGATGTTTTACTGACAACCCTAAAGACTGAGAGATGTTTTACTGACAACCCTTCAGACTGAGAGATGTTTTACTGATAACCCTTCAGACTGAGAGATGTTTTACTGACAACCCTTCAGACTGAGAGATGTTTACTGACAACTCTTCAGACTGGGAGATGTATATCTGACATCCCTTCAGACTGAGAGATGTTTTACTGACAACCCTTCAGACTGAGAGATGTTTCACTGACAAACCTTTAAACTGAGATATGTTTTACTGATAACCCTTCAGACAGAGATGTTTTACTGATAACCCTTCAGACTTATCGTTTTTCTATTGACAACCCTTCAGACTGAGAGATGTTTTACTGACAACTCTTCAGACTGAGAGATGTTTTACTGACAACCCTTCAGACTGAGAGATGTTTTACTGACAACCCTTCAGACTGAGAGATGTGTTACTGACAACCCTTCAAACTGAGAGATGTTTTACTGACAACCCTTCAAACTGAGATATGTTTCATTAACTACCCTTTAAACTGAGATATGTTTTACTGACAACCCTTCAGACTGAGAGATGTTTTACTGACAACCCTTCAGACTGAGAGATGTTTTACTGACAACCCTTCAGACTGAGAGATGTTTTACTGACAACCCTTTAAACTGAGATATGTTTTACTGATAACCCTTCAGACTGAGAGATGTTTTACTGACAACCCTTCAGACTGAGAGATGTTTTACTGACAACCCTTTAAACTGAGATATGTTTTACTGATAACCCTTCAGACTGAGAGATGTTTTAATGACAACCCTTTAAACTGAGATATGTTTTACTGACAACCCTTCAAACTGAGATATGTTTTACTGATAACCCTTCAGACTGAGAGATGTTTTACTGACAACCCTTCAGACTGAGAGGTGTTTTACTGACAACCCTTCAGACTGAGAGATGTTTTAATGACAGCCCTTCAGACAGAGATGTTTTACTGACAACCCTTCAGACTGAGAGATGTTTTACTGACAACCCTTCAGACTGAGAGATGTTTCATTAACTACCCTTTAAACTGAGATATGTTTTACTGACAACCCTTCAGACTGAGAGATATGTTTTACTGACAACCCTTCAAACTGAGAGATGTTTTACTGACAACCCTTCAGACTGAGAGATGTTTTACTGATAACCCTTCAGACTGAGAGATGTTTTACTGACAACATTTCAGACTGAGATATGTTTTACTGACAAACCTTCAGACTGAGAGATGTTTTACTGACAACCCTTCAGACTGAGAGATGTTTTACTGACAACCCTTCAGACTGAGAGATGTTTTACTGATAACCCTTCAGACTGAGAGATGTTTTACTGACAACATTTCAGACTGAGATATGTTTTACTGACAACCCTTCAGACTGAGAGATGTTTTACTGATAACCCTTCAGACTGAGAGATGTTTTACTGACAACCCTTCAGACTGAGAGATGTTTTACTGACAACCCTTCAGACTGAGAGATGTTTTAATGACAACCCTTCAAACTGAGATATGTTTTACTGATAACCCTTCAGACTGAGAGATGTTATACTGACAACCCTTCAGACTGAGAGATGTTTTACTGACAACCCTTCAGACTGAGAGATGTTTTACTGACAACCCTTCAGACTGAGAGATGTTTTACTGACAACCCTTCAGACTGAGAGATGTTTTACTGATAACCCTTCAGACTGAGAGATGTTTTACTGACAACCCTTCAGACTGAGAGATGTTTACTGACAACTCTTCAGACTGGGAGATGTATATCTGACATCCCTTCAGACTGAGAGATGTTTTACTGACAACCCTTCAGACTGAGAGATGTTTCACTGACAAACCTTTAAACTGAGATATGTTTTACTGATAACCCTTCAGACAGAGATGTTTTACTGATAACCCTTCAGACTTATCGTTTTTCTATTGACAACCCTTCAGACTGAGAGATGTTTTACTGACAACTCTTCAGACTGAGAGATGTTTTACTGACAACCCTTCAGACTGAGAGATGTTTTACTGACAACCCTTCAGACTGAGAGATGTGTTACTGACAACCCTTCAAACTGAGAGATGTTTTACTGACAACCCTTCAAACTGAGATATGTTTCATTAACTACCCTTTAAACTGAGATATGTTTTACTGACAACCCTTCAGACTGAGAGATGTTTTACTGACAACCCTTCAGACTGAGAGATGTTTTACTGACAACCCTTCAGACTGAGAGATGTTTTACTGACAACCCTTTAAACTGAGATATGTTTTACTGATAACCCTTCAGACTGAGAGATGTTTTACTGACAACCCTTCAGACTGGGAGATGTTTTACTGACAACCCTTTAAACTGAGATATGTTTTACTGATAACCCTTCAGACTGAGAGATGTTTTAATGACAACCCTTTAAACTGAGATATGTTTTACTGACAACCCTTCAAACTGAGATATGTTTTACTGATAACCCTTCAGACTGAGAGATGTTTTACTGACAACCCTTCAGACTGAGAGGTGTTTTACTGACAACCCTTCAGACTGAGAGATGTTTTAATGACAGCCCTTCAGACAGAGATGTTTTACTGACAACCCTTCAGACTGAGAGATGTTTTACTGACAACCCTTCAGACTGAGAGATGTTTCATTAACTACCCTTTAAACTGAGATATGTTTTACTGACAACCCTTCAGACTGAGAGATATGTTTTACTGACAACCCTTCAAACTGAGAGATGTTTTACTGACAACCCTTCAGACTGAGAGATGTTTTACTGATAACCCTTCAGACTGAGAGATGTTTTACTGACAACATTTCAGACTGAGATATGTTTTACTGACAAACCTTCAGACTGAGAGATGTTTTACTGACAACCCTTCAGACTGAGAGATGTTTTACTGACAACCCTTCAGACTGAGAGATGTTTTACTGATAACCCTTCAGACTGAGAGATGTTTTACTGACAACATTTCAGACTGAGATATGTTTTACTGACAACCCTTCAGACTGAGAGATGTTTTACTGATAACCCTTCAGACTGAGAGATGTTTTACTGACAACCCTTCAGACTGAGAGATGTTTTACTGACAACCCTTCAGACTGAGAGATGTTTCATTAACTACCCTTTAAACTGAGATATGTTTTACTGACAACCCTTCAGACTGAGAGATGTTTTACTGACAACCCTTCAAACTGAGATATGTTTTACTGACAACCCTTCAGACTGAGAGATGTTTTACTGACAACCCTTCAAACTGAGAGATGTTTTACTGATAACCCTTCAGACTGAGAGATGTTTTACTGACAACCCTTCAGACTGAGAGATGTTTTACTGACAACCCTTCAGACTGAGAGATGTTTTACTGACAACCCTTCAGACTGAGAGATGTTTTACTGACAACCCTTCAGACTGAGAGATGTTTCCTGACAACCCTTCAGACTGAGAGATGTTTCCTGACAACCCTTCAGACTGGGAGATGTATATCTGACATCCCTTCAGACTGAGAGATGTTTTACTGACAACCCTTCAGACTGAGAGATGTTTCACTGACAAACCTTTAAACTGATATATGTTTTACTGATAACCCTTCAGACTGAGAGATGTTTTAATGACAGCCCTTCAGACAGAGATGTTTTACTGACAACCCTTCAGACTTATCGTTTTTCTATTGACAACTCTTCAGACTGAGAGATGTTTTACTGACGACCCTTCAGACTGAGAGATGTTTCATTAACTACCCTTTAAACTGAGAGATGTTTTACTGACAACCCTTCAGACTGAGAGATGTTTTACTGACAACCCTTCAGACTGAGAGATGTTTCATTAACTACCCTTTAAACTGAGATATGTTTTACTGACAACCCTTCAAACTGAGAGATGTTTTACTGACAACCCTTCAAACTGAGATATGTTTTACTGACAACCCTTCAGACTGAGAGATGCTTTACTGATAACCCTTCAGACTGAGAGATGTTTTACTGACAACCCTTCAGACTGAGAGATGTTTTACTGATAACCCTTCAGACTGAGAGATGATTTACTGACAACCCTTCAGACTGAGAGATGTTTTATTGACAACATTTCAGACTGAGATATGTTTTACTGACAACCCTTCAGACTGAGAGATGTTTTACTGACAACCCTTCAGACTGAGAGATGTTTTACTGACAACCCTTCAGACTGAGAGATGTTTTACTGACAACCCTTCAGACTGAGAGATGTTTTACTGACAACCATTCAGACTGAGAGATGTTTTACTGACAACCCTTCAGACTGAGAGATGTTTCACTGACAACCCTTCAGACTGAGAGATGTTTCATTAACTACCCTTTAAACTGAGATATGTTTTACTGACAACCCTTCAGACTGAGAGATGTTTTACTGACAACCCTTCAAACTGAGATATGTTTCATTAACTACCCTTTAAACTGAGAGATGTTTTACTGACAACCCTTCAAACTGAGATATGTTTTACTGATAACCCTTCAGACTGAGAGATGTTTTACTGACAACCCTTCAGACTGAGAGGTGTTTTACTGACAACCCTTCAGACTGAGAGATGTTTTAATGACAGCCCTTCAGACAGAGATGTTTTACTGACAACCCTTCAGACTGAGAGATGTTTTACTGACAACCCTTCAGACTGAGAGATGTTTTACTGACAACCCTTCAGACTGAGAGATGTTTTACTGACAACCCTTCAGACTGAGAGATGTTTTACTGATATCCCTTCAGACTGAGAGATGTTTTACTGACAACCCTTCAGACTGAGAGATGTTTACTGACAACTCTTCAGACTGGGAGATGTATATCTGACATCCCTTCAGACTGAGAGATGTTTTAATGACAGCCCTTCAGACAGAGATGTTTTACTGACAACCCTTCAGACTTATCATTTTTCTATTGACAACCCTTCAGACTGAGAGATGTTTTACTGACAACTCTTCAGACTGAGAGATGTTTTACTGACAACCCTTCAGACTGAGAGATGTTTTACTGACAACCCTTCAGACTGAGAGATGTGTTACTGACAACCCTTCAAACTGAGAGATGTTTTACTGACAACCCTTCAAACAGAGATATGTTTCATTAACTACCCTTTAAACTGAGATATGTTTTACTGACAACCCTTCAGACTGAGAGATGTTTTACTGACAACCCTTCAGACTGAGAGATGTTTTACTGACAACCCTTCAGACTGAGAGATGTTTTACTGACAACCCTTTAAACTGAGATATGTTTTACTGATAACCCTTCAGACTGAGAGATGTTTTACTGACAACCCTTCAGACTGAGAGATGTTTTACTGACAACCCTTTAAACAGAGATATGTTTTACTGATAACCCTTCAGACTGAGAGATGTTTTAATGACAACCCTTTAAACTGAGATATGTTTTACTGACAACCCTTCAAACTGAGAGATGTTTTACTGACAACCCTTCAAACTGAGATATGTTTTACTGACAACCCTTCAGACTGAGAGATGCTTTACTGATAACCCTTCAGACTGAGAGATGTTTTACTGACAACCCTTCAGACTGAGAGATGTTTTACTGATAACCCTTCAGACTGAGAGATGTTTTACTGACAACCCTTCAGACTGAGAGATGTTTTATTGACAACATTTCAGACTGAGATATGTTTTACTGACAACCCTTCAGACTGAGAGATGTTTTACTGACAACCCTTCAGACTGAGAGATGTTTTACTGACAACCCTTCAGACTGAGAGATGTTTTACTGACAACCCTTCAGACTGAGAGATGTTTTACTGACAACCCTTCAGACTGAGAGATGTTTTACTGACAACCCTTCAGACTGAGAGATGTTTCACTGACAACCCTTCAGACTGAGAGATGTTTCATTAACTACCCTTTAAACTGAGATATGTTTTACTGACAACCCTTCAGACTGAGAGATGTTTTACTGACAACCCTTCAAACTGAGATATGTTTCATTAACTACCATTTAAACTGAGAGATGTTTTACTGACAACCCTTCAAACTGAGATATGTTTTACTGATAACCCTTCAGACTGAGAGATGTTTTACTGACAACCCTTCAGACTGAGAGGTGTTTTACTGACAACCCTTCAGACTGAGAGATGTTTTAATGACAGCCCTTCAGACAGAGATGTTTTACTGACAACCCTTCAGACTGAGAGATGTTTTACTGACAACCCTTCAGACTGAGAGATGTTTTACTGACAACCCTTCAGACTGAGAGATGTTTTACTGACAACCCTTCAGACTGAGAGATGTTTTACTGATATCCCTTCAGACTGAGAGATGTTTTACTGACAAGCCTTCAGACTGAGAGATGTTTACTGACAACTCTTCAGACTGGGAGATGTATATCTGACATCCCTTCAGACTGAGAGATGTTTTAATGACAGCCCTTCAGACAGAGATGTTTTACTGACAACCCTTCAGACTTATCATTTTTCTATTGACAACCCTTCAGACTGAGAGATGTTTTACTGACAACTCTTCAGACTGAGAGATGTTTTACTGACAACCCTTCAGACTGAGAGATGTTTTACTGACAACCCTTCAGACTGAGAGATGTGTTACTGACAACCCTTCAAACTGAGAGATGTTTTACTGACAACCCTTCAAACTGAGATATGTTTCATTAACTACCCTTTAAACTGAGATATGTTTTACTGACAACCCTTCAGACTGAGAGATGTTTTACTGACAACCCTTCAGACTGAGAGATGTTTTACTGACAACCCTTCAGACTGAGAGATGTTTTACTGACAACCCTTTAAACTGAGATATGTTTTACTGATAACCCTTCAGACTGAGAGATGTTTTACTGACAACCCTTCAGACTGAGAGATGTTTTACTGACAACCCTTTAAACAGAGATATGTTTTACTGATAACCCTTCAGACTGAGAGATGTTTTAATGACAACCCTTTAAACTGAGATATGTTTTACTGACAACCCTTCAAACTGAGATATGTTTTACTGATAACCCTTCAGACTGAGAGATGTTTTACTGACAACCCTTCAGACTGAGAGGTGTTTTACTGACAACCCTTCAGACTGAGAGATGTTTTAATGACAGCCCTTCAGACAGAGATGTTTTACTGACAACCCTTCAGACTGAGAGATGTTTTACTGACAACCCTTCAGACTGAGAGATGTTTCATTAACTAACCTTTAAACTGAGATATGTTTTACTGACAACCCTTCAGACTGAGAGATATGTTTTACTGACAACCCTTCAAACTGAGAGATGTTTTACTGACAACCCTTCAGACTGAGAGATGTTTTACTGATAACCCTTCAGACTGAGAGATGTTTTACTGACAACATTTCAGACTGAGATATGTTTTACTGACAAACCTTCAGACTGAGAGATGTTTTACTGACAACCCTTCAGACTGAGAGATGTTTTACTGATAACCCTTCAGACTGAGAGATGTTTTACTGACAACATTTCAGACTGAGATATGTTTTACTGACAACCCTTCAGACTGAGAGATGTTTTACTGATAACCCTTCAGACTGAGAGATGTTTTACTGACAACCCTTCAGACTGAGAGATGTTTACTGACAACCCATCAGACTGAGAGATGTTTTACTGATAACCCTTCAGACTGAGAGATGTTTTACTGACAACCCTTCAGACTGAGAGATGTTTACTGACAACCATTCAGACTGAGAGATGTTTTACTTACAACCCTTCAGACTGAGAGATGTTTTACTCATAACCCTTCAGATTGAGAGATGTTTTACTGACAACATTTCAGACTGAGAGATGTTTTACTGACAACCCTTCAGACTGAGAGATGTTTTACTGATAACCCTTCAGACTGAGAGATGTTTTACTGATAACCATTCAGACTGAGAGATGTTCAACTGATAACCCTTCAGACTGAGAGATGTTTTACTGACAACCCTTCAGACTGAGAGATGTTTTACTGACAACCCTTCAGACTGAGAGATGTTTTACCGAAAACTCTTCAGACTGAGATATATTTTAATATCAAACCTTCAGACTGAGAGATGTTTTACTGATAACCCTTCAGACTGAGAGATGTTTTACTGACAACCCTTCAGACTGAGAGATGTTTTACTGACAACCCTTCAGACTGAGAGATGTTTTACTGACAACCCTTCAGACTGAGATATATTTTAATGACAAACCTTTAGACTGAGAGATGTTTTACTGACAACCCTTCAGTCTGAGAGATGTTTTACTGACAACCCTTCAGTCTGAGAGATGTTTTACTGACAACCCTTCAGACTGAGAGATGTTTTACTGATAACCCTTCAGACTGAGATATATTTTAATGACAAACCTTCAGACTGAGAGATGTTTTACTGACAACCCTTCAGACTGAGAGATGTTTTACTGACAACCCTTCAGACTGAGAGATGTTTTGCTGACAACCCTTCAGACTGAGAGATGTTTGACTGACAACCCTTCAGACTGAGAGATGTTTTGCTGACAACCCTTCAGACTGAGAGATGTTTGACTGACAACCCTTCAGACTGAGAGATGTTTTTCTGACAACTCTTCAGACTGAGAGATGTTTTACTGACAACCCTTCAGACTGAAATATATTTTAATGACAAACCTTTAGACTGAGAGATGTTTGACTGACAACCCTTCAGACTGAGAGATGTTTTACTGACAACCCTTCAGACTGAGAGATGTTTTGCTGACAACCCTTCAGATTGAGATATGTTTTACTGACAACCCTTTAGACTGAGGGATGTTTTACTGATAACCCTTCAGACTAAGATATGTTTTACTGACAATCCTTTAGACTGAGAGATGTTTTACTGACAACCCTTTAAACTGAGAGATGTTTCACTGACAACCTTTCAGACTGAGATATGTGTTACTGACAACCCTTCAGACTGAGAGATGTTTCACTGACAACCCTTCAGACTGAGAGATGTTTTACTGACAACCCTTCAGACTGAGAGATGTTTTACTGATAACCCTTCAGACTGAGAGATGTTTCACTGACAACCCTTCAGACTGAGAGATGTTTTACTGACAACCCTTCAGATTGAGAGATGTTTCACTGACAACCCTTTAAACTGTGAGATGTTTTACTGATAACCCTTCAGACTGAGAGATGTTTTACTGACAAACCTTCAGTCTGAGAGATGTTTTACTGACAACCCTTCAGACTGAGAGATGTTTGACTGACAACCCTTCAGACTAAGAGATGTTCTACTGACAACCCTTCAGACTGAGATATGTTTTACTGACAACCCTTCAGACTGAGAGATGTTTGACTGACAATCCTTCAGACTAAGAGATGTTCTACTGACAACCCTTCAGACTGAGAGATGTTTTACTGACAACCCTTCAGACTGAGAGATGTTTCACTGACAACCCTTTAAACTGAGAGATGTTTTACTGACAACCCTTTTAACTGAGAGATGTTTTACTGACAACCCTTTAAACTGAGAGATGTTTTACTGTCAACCCTTTAAACTGAGAGATGTTTTACTGACAACCCTTTAAACTGAGAGATGTTTTACTGTCAACCCTTTAAACTGAGAGATGTTTTACTGACTCCTCACTGGTAGAGGAGCTGGATTAAACCCTGAACTGCCATACGAGGGGGGGGGATGACGACGGAGCAAGACGAGGGGTGATGATGATGAAGATGTATGCATTGTTATTATTCAAGTAAACTCCAGTAATGTCTCTCATGCCTCACCTAATGACGAGGCAGCATCACGACCATCGGAGGGCCCTCTCCTAATGCCGAGGCAGCATCAAGACCATCGGAGGGGCCTCTCCTAATGCCGAGGCAGCATCACAACCCTTCAGACTGAGATATATTTTACTGACAACCCTTCAGACTGAGAGATGTTTTACTGACAACCCTTCAGACTGAGAGATGTTTTACTGACAACCCTTCAGACTGAGAGATGTTTTACTGACAACCCTTCAGACTGAGAGATGTTTTACTGACAACCCTTCAGACTGAGAGATGTTTTACTGACAACCCTTCAGACTGAGAGATGTTTCCTGACAACCCTTCAGACTGAGAGATGTTTCCTGACAACCCTTCAGACTGGGAGATGTATATTTGACATCAATTCAGACTGAGAGATGTTTTACTGACAACCCTTCAGACTGAGAGATGTTTCACTGACAAACCTTTAAACTGATATATGTTTTACTGATAACCCTTCAGACAGAGATGTTTTACTGACAACCCTTCAGACTTATCGTTTTTCTATTGACAACTCTTCAGACTGAGAGATGTTTTACTGACAACCCTTCAGACTGAGAGATGTTTCATTAACTACCCTTTAAACTGAGAGATGTTTTACTGACAACCCTTCAGACTGAGAGATGTTTTACTGACAACCCTTCATACTGAGAGATGTTTGACTGACAACCCTTCAGACTAAGAGATGTTCTACTGACAACCCTTCAGACTGAGAGATGTTTTACTGACAACCCTTCAGACTGAGAGATGTTTCACTGACAACCCTTTAAACTGAGAGATGTTTTACTGACAACCCTTTTAACTGAGAGATGTTTTACTGACAACCCTTTAAACTGAGAGATGTTTTACTGTCAACCCTTTAAACTGAGAGATGTTTTACTGACAACCCTTTAAACTGAGAGATGTTTTACTGTCAACCCTTTAAACTGAGAGATGTTTTACTGACTCCTCACTGGTAGAGGAGCTGGATTAAACCCTGAACTGCCATACGAGGGGGGGGATGACGACGGAGCAAGACGAGGGGTGATGATGATGAAGATGTATGCATTGTTATTATTCAAGTCAACTCCAGTAATGTCTCTCATGCCTCACCTAATGACGAGGCAGCATCACGACCATCGGAGGGGCCTCTCCTAATGCCGAGGCAGCATCACGACCATCGGAGGGGCCTCTCCTAATGACGAGGCAGCATCACGACCATCGGAGGGGCCTCTCCTAATGACGAGTCAGCATCACGACCATCGGAGGGGCCTCTCCTAATGACGAGGCAGCATCACGACCATCGTAGGGGCCTCTCCTAATGACGAGGCAGCATCACGACCATCGGAGGGGCCTCTCCTAATGACGAGGCAGCATCACGACCATCGGAGGGGCCTCTCCTAATGACGAGGCAGCATCACGACCATCGGCGGGGCCTCTCCTAATGACGAGGCAGCGTCACGACCATCGGAGGGCCCTCTCCTAATGCCGAGGCAGCATCACGACCATCGTAGGGGCCTCTCCTAATGCCGAGGCAGCATCACGACCATCGGCGGGGCCTCTCCTAATGACGAGGCAGCGTCACGACCATCGGAGGGCCCTCTCCTAATGCCGAGGCAGCATCACGACCATCGTAGGGGCCTCTCCTAATGCCGAGGCAGCATCACGACCATCGGAGGGGCCTCTCCTAATGACGAGGCAGCATCACGACCATCGGAGGGGAAGAGAATGAACAGCGCTTTGTATTGATTTGGCACCGTGCTTAGTTCTTATTGAACCACAACTCTTCTTCCCAGAGATACAGTACATTTCAGCCCTGCCAATTACAAGATTGTGTTGCCTCCTAACCCCTCCTCCTCTCCTCCCCTCCTTTCCTCAACTCCCCCTCTCCTCCTTCCTCATCTCCTCCACTCCTCCTTCCTCATTTCCTCCTCTCCTCCTTCCTCGTCTCCTCCTCTCCTCCTTCCTCATCTCCTCCTCTCCTTCTCTCCTCCCTCCTCATCTCCTCCTCTCCTCCCCTCCTTTCCTCCTCTCCTCATCTCCTCCTCTCCTCATCTCCTCCTCTCCTCCCTCCTCCTCTCCTCCCTCCTCATTTCCTCCTCTCCTCCCCTCCTTTCCTCCTCTCCTCCCTCCTCCTCTCCTCGTCTCCTCCTCTCCTCCTTCCTCATCTCCTCCTCTCCTTCTCTCCTCCTTCCTCATCTCCTCCTCTCCTTCTCTCCTCCTTCCTCATCTCCTCCTCTCCTCCTTTCCTCCTCTCCTCCTTCCTCCTCTCCTCCCTCCTCCTCTCCTCCTCACTACTAGTTCATGTAGTTTAGAAAGAGCATATTTCTGTCCAACTACAACGATTGATGCATCATTTTAATTATCCAGTTTTCTATTATAACAAACTACACAATTAAAATGATTAAAACTCAAATCAACTGTTAAAATCTCAATGTGGCTCAGTTGGTAGAGCATGGCACTTGCATCAACAATGGTTGTGGGTTCAATCCCTGCTATGACCACCCATACGAAAAATGCATGAAAGCATGTTCTGAGTCGCTTTGGATAAAAGCTTCTGCTAAATGGCATATATTATAATTTTTCCTCCTTGAGTCTGACTTCGTGGGAGCCTGTCACAGTTGTTTAATCTTTCTTTATTTAACCAGGCGAGTCAGACCTTTCATGGACTGGATATGCGATATACTGTGTGCATAAGAAGCCACAACACATGTTCTTCTCAAATAACCATAATTTGATACAATGTATTACCAATGTAACACCAAACATATAGAACTGACTGGATGTGTGGGAACTTCTGGAAGGATCTATATTTATTTCTGTAGAAGGGTGTGTTTGGTGTCGTTTCCTCTGGTCCTGTGGAGAAGGTGTTTAATCTAATAAAACCAGTCTCAGGGGAAGACATTGATCACTGGTTCTCTTAACAACTAAATGACCCCCTGGGAGAAGAGGATCCACTCACTGAAACATGGTCTAGGTCCCAAAGGGCTGGGTCCTGGTCAAAAGTAGTGCACTACATAGGGAATAGGGTTCCCTTTGGGACGCTTGCATGCACTCCAACCCCATCTTTACATCTCTCTGTTTGGCTAAGAGAGAACTGTCTTCGAAACAGATGTATAGAGTTTCAGTTTCACCCCGAAGGCAACATTTTCTTCCCAGAGAGACGTGTAGAGACGTTTCTTAGTGAATCTTCTCATTGCTATTTTTACACAGAGGAAGCGCTTTCCCCGTGTGTTCAGAGATCGCCAGATGTTTAATGTGTTATAGTGTCTTTCCTGGAGATAGACTGTGGGCGTTTCTCAAACTGCTCGGAAATTGGAGCACGGGAGGGTCGGAGTATGAGTCCAAATCAAAGTATGTGAAATGGAGCGCGGAGTGCACTTCTCTAATGCGTACTCTGTTTGTACACATTTTGAAGCATCGATGCAAGCTGCAACGGAAAGTCTGCAAATAAATATGACGCAACCACATCATACTCTCCAGTCCAAAACCAGAACAAAGCCAGAACCAAACCAGAACAAATCCAGAACCGAACCAGAACAAATCCAGAACCAAACCAGAACCAAACCACATAGAGGAAAGGACAACTGTGATGGAGCGGAACAAGAATGACCACAGAGTTTTGCTGATTGTTTGAGAATAGTGCAATGATACGGGGTTGTGATGGTTGGGCAATATTGGCCTGCTCCATGCAGTGTGTATGTGTGTAGGTGTGTGTGTGTATTGGGTGTTTGCCCAGAAGCTTCTATCCTGCTAGTCTACCTTGTGGAAGAACTCTATAACATCACTAATGGACTCCAGAAGGAAGTGGATGGCGAGGTTCACACTGGGCTGAACCCATTCAATAGTTACATATTCACACATACAGCCTGCCACCGGGACCATTCTCTCCTAGATTTTCTAAACCGTACTTCACTTGAGGTGACAATTTGGCAGCAACATGTATGGGTTGGATGTGGGGCTTGATGGATGTCTCCAAGATGGGTTGGATGTGGGGCTTGATGGATGTCTCCAAGATGGGTTGGATGTGGGGCTTGATGGATGTCTCCAAGATGAGTTGGATGTGGGGCTTGATGGATGTCTCCAAGATGGGTTGGATGTGGGGCTTGATGGATGTCTCCAAGATGGGTTGGATGTGGGGCTTGATGGATGTCTCCAAGATGGGTTGGATGTGGGGCTTGATGGATGTCTCCAAGATGGGTTGGATGTGGGGCTTGATGGATGTCTCCAAGATGGCGCAGTAGTGCGGTCCTGTGTTGTGTAGTGTCCTCGTGTAAATAGCCTGTTTTTTTCTTCTTTTTTTGGCTTTTATTCGTATATATTTCTCAATCTCACTTTCCATCCTTTAATCTAAATATACTTTCCTGCAAACCGCCTCACCCAATGTGGAACGGATTCTATTATTTCATTATTTTTATCAAGAACCTACGGCTGAAACTAGCCAGCTAGCCAGCTAACTAGCTACTTGCTATTACCCACCGTTAGCGGTCTTCACCAGTGTCCGTGGCCTGCACTACCTACCAGCCAGCTCTAGCCTGGACAATTATCAGCCAGTCTGCACAGCGTGCTATCGACCCAGAGCATATCGGATTTTCTGCCGGAATCACTGGACCTTAACACCGGACCATCGCAACTAGCTAGCTGCAACCGAATGGCTGTTGTTGGCTAATTACACTTCCCGACGTACCAGTTAGCCTTGAGCTAGCCTTGAGCCAGGCCCATCTCCCGGCTATGTACCTCTCTGTCAACCGGACGGGACCTCCTAGTGTCGACACGGAGCCCCGCCGATCCATCACGTCTGGTCTGCCGACGTAATTGTCTGATGTGGTTTCAACAGGCTGCCCATTGCGACGACCACGAAGATCCATCTGCTAGCCCCGGCCCACTAGCACGCGCAATCAACAGCCGTGCCTCCTGCTCACCTGTGCTTTAGCAGCCTACGATCTGCTCCCGGACTTACTTAGTGTTGTTCACTGGACCTTATGATCACTCAGCTGCACAGCTGATGCCTGCTGGACTGTTCCTTTACACGGTACCCCATCCTGTTTATCTGTTTAGCCTCAGCCCAAACTTTCGTCGCCATTACCAGTTGTTGTCTTAGCCCTCTCGAATAACACCTGTGATTGCGTTATGCCTCTCTCCCATGTCAATATGCCTAGCCTATTGCTGTTTGGGTTAGTTCTTATTATACAATTTCACTGTAGAGCCCCAAGTTCAGCTCAACCAGCCTCAGAGAGATCCTTTGTCCCACCCCCCATACACGCGGAGACCGGCTCAATAGGTACCTCCAGTGATGCTATCTCTTTCATAGTTACCCAATGCTTAGGTGTACCCTCCACTGTACTCATATCCTTCCATATCCTTGTCTGGACATAATGCCCTGAATCTATTCTACAACGCCCAGAAATCTTCCCCCTTTCTCTGTACCCAACGCACTAGAAGACCAGTTCTTAAAGCCTTTAGCCGTATACTTATTCTATTCCTCCTCTGTTCCTCTGGCGATGTAGAGGTTAACCCAGGCCCTGTAGCCCCCAGTATCACTCCTACCCCCCAGGCGCTATCATTTGTTGACTTCTGTAACCGTAAAAGCCTTGGTTTCTTGCATGTTAACATCAGAAGTCTCCTCCCCTAGTTTGAGTTATTCACTGCATTAGCACACTCTGCCAACCCTGATGTTCTAGCAGTGTCTGAATCTTGGCTTAGGAATGCCTCCAAAACTTCAGAAATGTCCATTCTGAACTACAACATTTTCCATCTAGATAGAACTGCCAAAGGGGGCGGAGTTGCAATCTACTGTAGAGATAGCCTGCAGAGCTCTATCATACTATCCAGGTCTGTGCCCAAACAGTTTGAGCTTCTACTTCTAAAAATCCACCTTTCCAGAAATAAGTCTCTCACTGTTGCCGCTTGCTACAGACCCCCCTCAGCCCCCAGTTGTGCCCTGGACACCATATGTGAATTGCTTGCCCCCCATCTATCCTCAGAGTTCGTACTGCTTGGTGACCTAAACTGGGATATGCTTTATACCCCGGCCGTCCTACAATCTAAACTAGATGCCCTCAATCTCACACAAATTATCAAGGAACCTACCAGGTACAACCCTAAATCCGTAAACATGGGCACCCTCATAGATATCATCCTGACTAATTTACCCTCTAAATACACCTCCGCTGTCTTCAACCAGGATCTCAGCGATCACTGCCTCATTACCCGCGGTCCACCCCTCATCACTGTCAAACGCGCCTTAACACACTTCAGCGAGCAGGCCTTTCTAATTGACCTGGCCCGGGTATCCTGGATGGATATTGACCTCATTCCGTCAGTAGAGGATGCCTGGATGTTCTTTAAAAATGCTTTCCTTTCCATCTTAAATAAGCATGCCCTATTCAAAAAATTCAGAACTAAGAACAGATATAGCCCCTGGTTCACCCCAGACTTGACTAGCACAAAATCATCCTGTGGCGTACTGCATTAGCATCGAACAGCCCCCGCGATATTTTTAAATTTTAGCAGATGCTCTTATCCAGAGCGACTTACAGTTAGTGAGTGCATACATTATTATTTATTTTTTCATACTGGCCCCCCGTGGGAATCAAACACACAACCCTGCAAACCTTGCAAACTCTCTGCTCTACCAACTGCGCTACATCCCCGCTGGCCATTCCCTCCCCTACCCCGGACGACACTGGGCCAATTGTGCGCTGCCCCATGGGTCTCCCGGTCGCGGCCGGCTACAACAGAGCCTGGATTCGAACCAGGATCTCTAGTGGCACAGCTAGCACTGTGATGCCTTAGACCTCTGCGCCACACGATATGCAACTTTTCAGGGAAGACAGGAACCAATAAACACAATCCGTTAGGAAAGCAAAGGCTAGCTTTTTCAAACAGAAATGTGCATCCTGTAGCACTAACTCCAAAAAGTTTTGGGACACTGTAAAGTCTATGAAGAATAAGAGCACCTCCTCCCAGCTACCCACTGCACTGAGGCTAGGAAACACTGTCACCACCGATAAATCTACAATAATTGAGAATTTGCTACGGCTGGCCATGCTTTTCACCTGGCTACCCCTACCCCGTTCACCAGCTCTGCACCCTCCGCTGCAACTTGACCATGCCCCCCCCCCACTCCTCCTTCACCCAAATTCAGATAGCTGATGTCCTGAAAGAGCTGCTAAATCTGGACCCCTAAAAATCAGCTGGGCTAGACAATCTGGACCCTTTCTTTCTAAAAATTAGCTGCTGAAATTGTCGCAACCGCTATTACTAGCCTGTTCAACCTCTCTTTCGTATCGTCTGAGATCCCCAGAGATTGGAAAGCTGCCGCGGTCATCCCCCTCTTCAAAGGGGGTGACACTCTAGATCCAAACTGTTACAGACCTATATCCATCCTGCCCTGCCTTTCGAAAGCCAAGTTAATAAACAGATCACCTTCTCCGCTATGCAATCTGGTTTCCGAGCTGGTCATGGGTGCACCTCTGCCACGCTCAAGGTCCTAAACGATATAATAACCGCAATCGATAAAAGACAGTACTGTGCAGCCGTCTTTATTGACCTGGCCAAGGTTTTTGATTCTGTTAATCACCGCATTCTTATTGGCAGACTAAATAGCCTTGGTTTCTCAAATGACTGCCTCGCCTGGTTCACCAACTACTTCTCAGATAGAGTTCAATGTGTCAAATCGGAGGGCCTGTTGTCTGGACCTCTGGCAGTCTCTATTGGGGTGCCACAGGGTTTTGTATACATCTGTAATATCCATAATACACCATTTTGTATACATCTGGCCCTTCATTGGACACTGTGTTAACAAACCTCCAAACAACCTTCAATGCCATATAACACTCCTTACGTGGCCTCCAACTGCTCTTAAACGCTAGTAAAACTAAATGCATGCTCTTCAATCGAACGCTGGTTGCACCCACCCGCCCGACTAGAATCACTACTCTCGGCGGGTCTGACTTAGAATATGTGGACAACTACAAATACCTGGGTGTCTGGTTAGACCGTAAACTCTCCTTCCAGACTCACATTAAGCATCTCCAATCCAAAGTTAAATCTAGAATCGGCTTCCTATTTCGCAAACAAAGCCTCCTTCACTCATGCTGCTAAACATGCCCTCGTAAAACTGACTATCGTACCGATTCTTGACTTCGGCGATGTCATTTACAAAATAGCTTCCAACACTCTACTCAGCAAATTGGATGTAGTCTATCACTGTGCCATCCGTTTTATCACCAAAGCCCCATATACTACCCACCATTGTGACCTGTACGCTCTCGTTGGCTGGCCCTCACTACATATTCGTTGACAAACCCACTGGCTCCAGGTCATCTATAAATCATTTCTAGGCAAATCCCCGCCTTATCTTAGATAATTGGTCACCATAGCAACACCCACCCGTAGTATGCGTTCCAGCAGTTATATCTCACTGGTCATCCCCAAAGCAAACACCTCCTTTGGCCGCCATTCCTTCCACTTCTCTGCTGCAAATGACTGGAACGAACTGCAAAAATCTCTGAAGCTGGAGACTCTTATCTCCCTCACTAACTTTAAGCATCAGTTGACAGAGCACCTTACCGATCACTGCACCTGTACACAGCCCATCTGTAATTAGCCCACCCAACTACCTCATCCCCATATTGTTGTTTACATTGTTATTTATTTTGCTCATTTGCACCCCAGTATCTCTATTTGCACATCATCTTCTGCACATCTATCACTCCAGTGTTAATACTAAATTGTCATTATTTTGCACTATGGCCTATTTATTGCCTTACCTCCATAACTTACTACATTCGCACACACTGTATATATATTTTCTGTTGTATTATTGACTTTATGTTTTGTTTTACCCCATATGTAACTCTGTGTTGTTGTTTTTATCACACTGCTTTGCTTTATCTTGGACAGGTCGCAGTTGTAAATGAGAACTTGTTCTCAACTGGCTTCTTACCTGGTTAAAAAAAGGTGAAATCAAAAAAATCAAAATAAATTAGAAGTTAGAAACCTAAACACGCATGCTCACACACACACACACACACACACACACACACACACACACACACACACACACACACACACACACACACACACACACACACACACACACACACACATAAACACACACACACACACACACACACACACACACACACACACACACACACATACACACACACACACACACACACACACACACACACACACACACACACACACACACACACACACACACACACACACACACACATAAACACACACACACACACACACACACACATACACACACACACACACACACACACACACACACACACACACATAAACACACACACATCCAAGGAGGAGGAAGAGAGGAAATATAGAATGGATTCAGTCAAGCATCCCCTTTTGTAGTTGGTCGGAACAATGGCTTGACTGCAGCAGTACAACACAGTGCTGATCCTCTCCTCTATTCTGCCTGGCTGGACCGGCTGGTGGTGTGGTCCTGGACCACCATGAAACACACAGACCAGCCACTGAAAGACTCACCTCAACCGCTCAACACAATCAGCTCGGAAGGGGGTGGAAATACAATTAATATCTCCCCTGTTTTTCGGAAAGCAACCACTGGTGCAGGAAATGACAGTGGATGTTTTAATCTTCAAACGAGAAGCATGGCCCTGTGTAAGGTCCTTCAGGCTAGATGGATCAGGGCACCACAGATCCACAGCCCTGTGTACGGTCCCTCAGGCTAGATGGATCAGGGCACCACAGATCCACAGCCCTGTGTAAGGTCCTTCAGGCTAGATGGATCAGGGCACCACAGATCCACAGCCCTGTGTACGGTCCCTCAGGCTAGATGGATCAGGGCACCACAGATCCACAGCCCTGTGTACGGTCCCTCAGGCTAGATGGATCAGGGCACCACAGATCCACAGCCCTGTGTACGGTCCCTCAGGCTAGATGGATCAGGGCACCACAGATCCACAGCCCTGTGTACGGTCCCTCAGGCTAGATGGATCAGGGCACCACAGATCCACAGCCCTGTGTACGGTCCCTCAGGCTAGATGGATCAGGGCACCACAGATCCACAGCCCTGTGTACGGTCCCTCAGGCTAGATGGATCAGGGCACCACAGATCCACAGCCCTGTGTACGGTCCCTCAGGCTAGATGGATCAGGGCACCACAGATCCACAGCCCTGTGTACGGTCCCTCAGGCTAGATGGATCAGGGCACCACAGATCCACAGCCCTGTGTACGGTCCCTCAGGCTAGATGGATCAGGGCACCACAGATCCACAGCCCTGTGTACGGTCCCTCAGGCTAGATGGATCAGGGCACCACAGATCCACAGCCCTGTGTATGGTCCCTCAGGCTAGATGGATCAGGGCACCACAGATCCACAGCCCTGTGTACAGTCCCTCAGCCCTAGTCTCTAACACAGCTAGCACTCCACTTTAAAGACTCACAAACTATTTGGGACTGAAATGAATTTCTCCTCTGTTCCATGATCATCAGTCTGTTGAGTGTTTCTGTATTCCTAACTCTATTCTACAACCTACCTAGGCATTGTGAAGGTTTTGTATGTATTGAGGAGTATCTGAGATGAGATCATATGATGTTGACCTGTGGGGCCTGTAGTCTGGGCGGTAGCAGGGGTTTATGGGTAGAGAGATACAGACAGACAGATAGACAGACGGCTGCGTTGGTCTCTGAAGACCCAGGATGGAGAAGAGCTTCCTGGTTGGTAGAGACTGTAAACATCTATCCCGCTGGCACCTGTTGTCATGTGTTGCCTCTCTCTGTCTGTCTTCTCCACCAGGACTACCTCTCTCTGGGGTTCAGCCTGTCTCTCTGGGGTTCAGCCTGTCTCTCTGGGGTTCAGCCTGTCTCTCTGGGGTTCAGCCTGTCTCTCTGGGGTTCAGCCTGTCTCTCTGGGGTTCTGTCTGTCTCTCTGTGGTTCTGTCTGTCTCTCTGGGGTTCAGCCTGTCTCTCTGGGGTTCAGCCCGTCTCTCTGGGGTTCTGTCTGTCTCTCTGGGGTTCAGCCCGTCTCTCTGGGGTTCTGTCTGTCTCTCTGTGGTTCTGTCTGTCTCTCTGGGGTTCAGCCTGTCTCTCTGTGGTTCTGTCTGGCTCTCTGGGGTTCAGCCTGTCTCTCTGGGGTTCAGCCTCTCTCTGGGGTTCAGCCTGTCTCTCTGTGGTTCTGTCTGTCTCTCTGTGGTTCTGTCTGTCTCTCTGTGGTTCTGTCTGTCTTCTCCACCAGGACTACCTCTCTCTGGGGTTCAGCCTGTCTCTCTTTGGTTCTGTCTGTCTCTCTGTGGTTCTGTCTGTCTTCTCCACCAGGACTACCTCTCTCTGGGGTTCAGCCTGTCTCTCTTTGGTTCTGTCTGTCTCTCTGTGGTTCTGTCTGTCTCTCTGGGGTTCAGCCTGTCTCTCTGTGGTTCTGTCTGTCTCTCTGTGGTTCTGTCTGTCTCTCTGGGGTTCAGCCTGTCTCTCTGTGGTTCTGTCAGTCTCTCTGGGGTTCAGCCTGTCTCACTGGGGATCAGCCTGTCTCTCTGGGGTTCAGCCTGTCTCTCTGGGGTTCAGCCTGTCTCTGTGGTTCTGTCTGTCTCTCTGGGGTTCAGCCTGTCTCTCTGTGGTTCTGTCTGTCTCTCTGGGGATCAGCCTGCCTCTCTGGGGTTCAGCCTGTCTCTCTGTGGTTCTGTCTGTCTCTCTGTGGTTCTGTCTGTCTCTCTGGGGTTCAGCCTGTCTCTCTGTGGTTCTGTCTGGCTCTCTGGGGTTCAGCCTGTCTCTCTGGGGTTCAGCCTGTCTCTCTGTGGTTCTGTCTGTCTCTCTGTGGTTCTGTCTGTCTCTCTGGGGTTCAGCCTGTCTCTCTGTGGTTCTGTCTGTCTTTCTGGGGTTCAGCCTGTCTCTCTGGGGTTCAGCCTGTCTCTCTGTGGTTCAGCCTCTCTCTGGGGTTCAGCCTGTCTCTCTGTGGTTCTGTCTGTCTCTCTGTGGTTCAACCTGCCAGAGGGGAAATTACACCACAAGCAAATGTATCCAACCTTATTTATATTCAATGCCCATTCAGATTATTGCTCCTTTGCATGTCAACCTAAAACTAAAGAGGACACGGCCGGGAGGAGGTTGAAGTTACAGACCATATACATGGCTAGCAGGAAGTTACAGACCATACACATGGCTAGCAGGAAGTTACAGACCATACACATGGCTAGCAGGAAGTTACAGACCATACACATGGCTAGCAGGAAGTTACAGACCATATACATGGCTCGCAGGAAGTTACAGACCATACACATGGCTAGCAGGAAGTTACAGACCATACACATGGCTAGCAGGAAGTTACAGACCATACACATGGCTAGCAGGAAGTTACAGACCATACACATGGCTAGCAGGAAGTTACAGACCATACACATGGCTAGCAGGAAGTTACAGGCCATACACATGGCTAGCAGGAAGTTACAGACCATACACATGGCTAGCAGGAAGTTACAAATAATAGGAAGAAGAAGAGGTGGAAGGAGGGAAGGAGAAAAAAAGAAACAGGGAGACTCTAACAAAACATCTAACAAAACATCTAACAAAACATCTAACAAAACATCTAACAAAATGCTGTGTCTGGAGCTCACTTTATCAGTGTCAATAAGGGCCTCTGAACCAGGGTGATGAGACATGCATATCAATTGAAAATATTCAGATTAAATCACTACAGTTTGACATTTTAAGAGATGGGCACTTTATCTTGTTGAAGAGGGAGATGTTACACAGCTTATGTACATTGGTAGATAGTCTGAGGACATATCTAAATAGCATGTTATCACCTTCTGATTGCCTTAACATTATATTCAATACTATGGTAAATACTACACAGGTTAAGGGGTAAATAGCCCGAGACTAGGACTCCCAGAAGAGAGGGGGGAAGAGGAGGAGAGAGGTGAAGATGAGAAAGGAGGAGAGAGGAGGAGAGGAGGAGAGGAGAGAAGAGAGGAGAGAGGAGCAAACAGGAGAGGAGAGAGGAGGAGAGAGGAGGAGAGAGGAGGAGAGGATATAGCAGGAGAGAGGAGGAGAGGAGGAGAGGAGAGAGGAGAGAGGAGGAGAGAGGAGGAGAGGATATAGCAGGAGAGAGGAGGGGAGGAAGAGGAGAAAGTATGAGATGTGATAGGATGAGAGAGGAGGAGAGAGATGGAGGAGAGAAGGAGAGAGGAGAGAGGAGGAGTGGAGAGGAAAGAGGAGAGGAGAGAGGAGGAGAGGAGAGAGGAGAGGAGGAGAGAAGAGAGGAGGAGAAAGGAGGAGAGAGGACGAGAGGAGGAGAGAGAAGGAGAGAGGAGTAGAAAGGAGGAGAGGAGGAAGAGAGGAAAGAGGAGAGAGAGGAGGTGAGAGGAGGACAGTAGAGGAGAGAGGAGGAGAGGAAGAGAGAGGAGGAGATGAGATAGAAGGAGAGGAGGACAGGAGAGAGGAGAGAGGAGGAGAGGAGAGGAGAGGAGAGGAGAGGAGAGGAGAGGAGAGGAGAGGAGAGGAGAGGAGAGGAGAGGAGAGGAGAGGAGAGGAGAGGAGAGGAGAGGAGAGGAGATAGGACAGATCAGCTGCTTAAGTTACATTATAAAGTGTTTTATTTAATTGAAAATTTGCAGTATATCAAATACATATTGCCTTTTGAGGGGAGGACGGCTCACAATAATGGCCGGAACAGAGCAAATGTAATGGCATCAACCACATGGAAACCACGTATTTGATGTATTTGATACCATTCCACTAATTCCGCTCAAGCCATTACCACGAGCGTGTCCTCCCCAATTAAGGTGACCCAAACCTCCTGTTCTTAGGAATAGCTTTTTCATTTAGTTGATTTGAGCACTTTTAATAATCAAATGTAAGATGTCATTTTCATCATTGATTTTGTACAACTTTTACACCATAAGATCCTTACGAAGAGGTTGCGTGGAGTTTTAAGTAATTTAAGGTTATACTATAGATTGTCCCTAGCATCTCTTTAAATGTTACACTATGCCTGGAGAGAGGTGTACATTAGCATTGTCTTATTTCAGATAGCGTGACGATTCCGCCTGCACTGATATGTCTCGTATAAAGAGTCATGGGATGGATCAGAGAGTCATGGGATGGATCAGAGAGTCATGGGATGGATCAGAGAGTCATGGGATGGATCAGAGAGTGATGGGATAGATCAGAGAATCATGGGATAGATCAGAGAGTCATGGGATAGATCAGAGAGTCATGGGATGGATCAGAGAGTCATGGGATTGATCAGAGAGTCATGGGATAGATCAGAGAATCATGGGATAGATCAGAGAGTCATGGGATGGATCAGAGAGTCATGGGATAAATCAGAGAGTCATGGGATAGATCAGAGAGTCATGGGATAGATCAGAGAGTCATGGGATAGATCAGAGAGTCATGGGATGGATCAGAGAGTCATGGGATGGATCAGAGAGTCATGGGATAGATCAGAGAGTCATGGGATGGATCAGAGAGTCATGGGATAGATCAGAGAGTCATGGGATAGATCAGAGAGTCATGGGATGGATCAGAGAGTCATGGGATGGATCAGAGAGTCATGGGATGGATCAGAGAGTCATGGGAAGGATCAGAGAGTCATGGGATGGATCAGAGAGTCATGGGATGGATCAGAGAGTCATGGGATGGATCAGAGAGTCATGGGATGGATGAAAAGCAGCTACAATGGGCTGTCTAACATTTGAAAATGTTACCTAGGTGACATCGTCTGCCTCAAAACTGTCTGAATTATATATACCCTGCTACCCTGTTACATACAGGGTAACAGGGTAGCAGGGTTACAGGGTAACAGGGTAGCAGGGTAACAGGGTAGCAGGGTTACAGGGTAACAGGGTAGCAGGGTTACAGGGTAGCAGGGTAGCAGGGTAACAGGGTAACAGGGTAGCAGGGTAGCAGGGTAACAGGGTAACAGGGTAACAGGGTAACAGGTTAACAGGGTTACAGGGTAACAGGGTAGCAGGGTAGCAGGGTAACAGGGTAGCAGGGTAACAGGGTAACAGGGTAACAGGGTAACAGGGTAACAGGGTAGCAGGGTAACAGGGTAACAGGGTAGCAGGGTAGCAGGGTAGCAGGGTAACAGGGTAACAGGGTAACAGGGTAACAGGGTAACAGGTTAACAGGGTTACAGGGTAACAGGGTAGCAGGGTAGCAGGGTAACAGGGTAGCAGGGTAGCAGGGTAACAGGGTAACAGGGTAACAGGGTAACAGGGTAACAGGGTAGCAGGGTAACAGGGTAACAGGGTAGCAGGGTAGCAGGGTAGCAGGGTAACAGGGTAACAGGGTAACAGGATAACAGGGTAACAGGGTAGCAGGGTAACAGGGTAACAGGGTAACAGGGTAACAGGGTAGCATGGTAACAGGGTAACAGGTTAACAGGGTTACAGGGTAACAGGGTAGCAGGGTAACAGGGTAACAGGGTAACAGGGTAACAGGGTAACAGGCTCTACTCTCTGTGATTGCTAGGTAATAACTGGCTAATGGAATAAAGCATCGGGCAACAGTTCTGTTATGTACAGAGAGAGCAGCACTTCACTTCATACCAGAGATGTATGATCAGGGGGAAATTCATGTCTCAGTCTGTTCCCATTGTGTTCTCCCATCTGAAGCTGCTCCCTCTGTCACCAGACTCAGAGAGGATGAGAGAGAGATACAATGTCAAAAATATAAAACAATTAGAGAGTGTCATTTCCCTAAATTTGAAACAGTTTTTCAAGGTTTCAAAGACCTCTCTGATGAGAATAGGCTTCCTGTCCTGTTGGGGGAGGACACAGAGAGCTGTGGGTTGGCAGCGCAATACAATGCTGCCTGCCATAAGATGAGGGACAGTGTCTGACAGACCAACCAACCTGCACATGTCCTCTATATGGTTATTGTTCATTGGTTATTTTGACCCTTGATTATTGTTGTTACTGTTGTCCCGTTGACTATATGGATTATTATTATTTTAATGATGTTAATAGTATATAGTGCATAGAGTATATAGTACATACAGTATATAATACATACAGTATATAGTACATACAGTATATAGTACATACAGTATATAGTGCATACAGTATATAGTGCATACAGTATATAGTACATACAGTATATAGTACATACAGTATATAGTGCATACAGTATATAGGGCATACAGTATATAGTACATACAGTATATAGTACATACAGTATATAGTACATACAGTATATAGTGCATACAGTATATAGTACATACAGTATATAGTGCATACAGTATATAGTACATACAGTATATAATACATACAGTATATAGTACAAACAGTATATAGTACATACAGTATATAGTACATACAGTATATAGTGCATACAGTATATAGTACATACAGTATATAGTAAATACAGTATATAGTACATACAGTATATAGTGCATACAGTATATAGTGCATACAGTATATAGTACATACAGTATATATTACATACAGTATATAGTGCATAGTGCATAGAGTATATAGTACATACAGTATATAGTACATACAGTATAAAGTGCATACAGTATATAGTACATACAGTATATAGTACATACAGTATATAGTGCATACAGTATATAGTACATACAGTATATAGTGCATACAGTATATAGTACATACAGTATATAGTACATACAGTATATAGTACATACAGTATATAGTGCATACAGTATATATTACATACAGTATATAGTACATACAGTATATAGGGCATACAGTATATAGTACATACAGTATATAGTGCATACAGTATATAGTACATACAGTATATAGTGCATACAGTATATAGTACATACAGTATATAGTGCATACAGTATATAGTACATACAGTATATAGTACATACAGTATATAGTGCATAGAGTATATAGTACATACAGTATATAGTACATACAGTATATAGTGCATACAGTATATAGTACATACAGTATATAGTGCATACAGTATATAGTGCATACAGTATATAGTACATACAGTATATAGTACATACAGTATATAGTACATACAGTATATAGTGCATACAGTATATAGTACATACAGTATATAGTGCATACAGTATATAGTACATACAGTATATAATACATACAGTATATAGTACATACAGTATATAGTACATACAGTATATAGTACATACAGTATATAGTGCATACAGTATATAGTACATACAGTATATAGTGCATACAGTATATAGTACATACAGTATATAGTGCATACAGTATATAGTGCATACAGTATATAGTACATACAGTATATATTACATACAGTATATAGTGCATAGTGCATAGAGTATATAGTACATACAGTATATAGTACATACAGTATAAAGTGCATACATTATATAGTACATACAGTATATAGTACATACAGTATATAGTACATACAGTATATAGTGCATACAGTATATAGTACATACAGTATATAGTACATACAGTATATAGTGCATAGAGTATATAGTACATACAGTATATAGTACATACAGTATATAGTGCATACAGTATATAGTACATACAGTATATAGTACATACAGTATATAGTACATACAGTATATAGTACATACAGTATATAGTGCATACAGTATATAGTACATACAGTATATAGTACATACAGTATATAGTACATACAGTATATAGTGCATACAGTATATAGTACATACAGTATATAGTGCATACAGTATATAGTATACAGTATATAGTACATACAGTATATAGTGCATAGAGTATATAGTACATACAGTATATAGTACATACAGTATATAGTGCATACAGTATATAGTACATACAGTATATAGTACATACAGTATATAGTACATACAGTATATAGTACATACAGTATATAGTGCATACAGTATATAGTACATACAGTATATAGTACATACAGTATATAGTACATACAGTATATAGTGCATACAGTATATAGTGCATACAGTATATAGTACATACAGTATATAATACATACAGTATATAGTACAAACAGTATATAGTACATACAGTATATAGTACATACAGTATATAGTGCATACAGTATATAGTACATACAGTATATAGTAAATACAGTATATAGTACATACAGTATATAGTGCATACAGTATATAGTGCATACAGTATATAGTACATACAGTATATATTACATACAGTATATAGTGCATAGTGCATAGAGTATATAGTACATACAGTATATAGTACATACAGTATAAAGTGCATACAGTATATAGTACATACAGTATATAGTACATACAGTATATAGTGCATACAGTATATAGTACATACAGTATATAGTGCATACAGTATATAGTACATACAGTATATAGTACATACAGTATATAGTACATACAGTATATAGTGCATACAGTATATATTACATACAGTATATAGTACATACAGTATATAGGGCATACAGTATATAGTACATACAGTATATAGTGCATACAGTATATAGTACATACAGTATATAGTGCATACAGTATATAGTACATACAGTATATAGTGCATACAGTATATAGTACATACAGTATATAGTACATACAGTATATAGTGCATAGAGTATATAGTACATACAGTATATAGTACATACAGTATATAGTGCATACAGTATATAGTACATACAGTATATAGTGCATACAGTATATAGTGCATACAGTATATAGTACATACAGTATATAGTACATACAGTATATAGTACATACAGTATATAGTGCATACAGTATATAGTACATACAGTATATAGTGCATACAGTATATAGTACATACAGTATATAATACATACAGTATATAGTACATACAGTATATAGTACATACAGTATATAGTACATACAGTATATAGTGCATACAGTATATAGTACATACAGTATATAGTAAATACAGTATATAGTACATACAGTATATAGTGCATACAGTATATAGTGCATACAGTATATAGTACATACAGTATATATTACATACAGTATATAGTGCATAGTGCATAGAGTATATAGTACATACAGTATATAGTACATACAGTATAAAGTGCATACAGTATATAGTACATACAGTATATAGTACATACAGTATATAGTACATACAGTATATAGTGCATACAGTATATAGTACATACAGTATATAGTACATACAGTATATAGTGCATAGAGTATATAGTACATACAGTATATATTACATACAGTATATAGTGCATACAGTATATAGTACATACAGTATATAGTACATACAGTATATAGTGCATACAGTATATAGTATACAGTATATAGTACATACAGTATATAGTGCATAGAGTATATAGTACATACAGTATATAGTACATACAGTATATAGTGCATACAGTATATAGTACATACAGTATATAGTACATACAGTATATAGTACATACAGTATATAGTACATACAGTATATAGTGCATACAGTATATAGTACATACAGTATATAGTACATACAGTATATAGTACATACAGTATATAGTGCATACAGTATATAGTACATACAGTATATAGTGCATACAGTATATAGTACATACAGTATATAGTACATACAGTATATAGTGCATACAGTATATAGTGCATACAGTATATAGTACATACAGTATATAGTACATACAGTATATAGGGCATACAGTATATAGTACATACAGTATATAGTACATACAGTATATAGGGCATACAGTATATAGTACATACAGTATATAGTACATACAGTATATAGTACATACAGTATATAGTACATACAGTATATAGGGCATACAGTATATAGAACATACAGTATATAGTACATACAGTATATAGTACATACAGTATATAGTACATACAGTATATAGTACATACAGTATATAGTACATACAGTATATAGTACATACAGTATATAGGGCATACAGTATATAGTACATACAGTATATAGTACATACAGTATATAGTACATACAGTATATAGTACATACAGTATATAGGGCATACAGTATATAGTACATACAGTATATAGTGCATACAGTATATAATACATACAGTATATAGTACATACAGTATATAGTACATACAGTATATAGGGCATACAGTATATAGTACATACAGTATATAGTACATACAGTATATAGGGCATACAGTATATAGTACATACAGTATATAGTGCATACAGTATATAATACATACAGTATATAGTACATACAGTATATAGTACATACAGTATATAGTGCATACAGTATATAGTACATACAGTATATAGTGCATACAGTATATAGTACATACAGTATATAGGGCATACAGTATATAGTACATACAGTATATAGTGCATACAGTATATAGTACATACAGTATATAGGGCATACAGTATATAGTACATACAGTATATAGTACATACAGTATATAGTGCATACAGTATATAGTGCATACAGTATATAGTACATACAGTATATAGTGCATACAGTATATAGTACATACAGTATATAGTGCATACAGTATATAGTACATACAGTATATAGTACATACAGTATATAGGACATACAGTATATAGTACATACAGTATATAGGGCATACAGTATATAGTGCATAGAGTATATAGTGCATACAGTATATAGTACATACAGTATATAGTACATACAGTATATAGTGCATACAGTATATAGTGCATACAGTATATAGTACATACAGTATATAGTACATACAGTATATAGTACATACAGTATATAGTACATACAGTATATAGTACATACAGTATATAGTGCATACAGTATATAGTACATACAGTATATAGTACATACAGTATATAGTACATACAGTATAAAGTACATACAGTATAAAGTGCATATTCCTCTGGTCAAAAGTAGAGCATCATATAGTGAATTGGGTGCCCCCCCCCCAGGACTCCTACTGCAAGAGAAGACACTGAGAAGCTAAGTCTCTCCTTGTCATTGTCCTACTGTGTTTATTACTTACAGAGTCAGTCAGTGTCCACGTCTGAGGCCGCGGCAGTCAGAGGATCATTCTGCTTTAAATCGTTCCCGCGGAATGATTAGAATATTAATTAGTCCCATCTATGAGCGTCAGATAATAACAATGCAGCAGCACTGAATGGAATCTGTGACCTGTAAAAAAGCCTATTCACAATCTCCAGTCTGCCATGCCTCAATCTTTTGGCTGCAGACACAGGACTTTTTCACACTCCCTCTTAATGTCTACATTGTCCTTTTGAGAGGCATTGTGGCCGGAGTCTGTAAAAAAAACCCATACGGTTTTTATAGGACTGAAAGTTAACATTCACAGTTCATTTGAGACATTTTTCCTGAAAGGGCCCATCTAGATACCTCGCTTGTGAAGGTTTCTATCGAGAGGTCAGAATACATTCACATTATAGTCATTTAGCAGACGCTCTTATCCAGAGCGACTTACATGAGCAATTAGGGTTAAGTGCCTTGCTTAAGGGCACATCGACAGATTTTTCACCTAGTTGGCTCTGGGATTAGAACCAGCGACCTTTCGGTTACTGGTACAACGCTCTTAACCACTAAGCTACCTATATCCACCCTGGACTCTTTACGTCTTAAATGGAGTAATCTGCTCAGACCCCAACCAAGGAGCATCAAAAGTCGTGCTATAAATTCTCAGACAACACAAAAATTCCTTGATGCCCTTCCAGACTCCTTCTGCCTACCCAAGGACGTCAGAGGACAAAAATCAGTTAACCACTTAACTGAGGAACTCAATTTAACCTTGCGCAATACCCTAGATGCAGTTGCACCCCTAAAAACGAAAAACATTTGTCATAAGAAACTAGCTCCCTGGTATACAGAAAATACCCGAGCTTTGAAGCAAGCTTCCAGGAAATTGGAACGGAAATGGCGCCACACCAAACTGGAAGTCTTCCGACTAGCTTGGAAAGACAGTACCGTGCAGTACCGAAGAGCCCTCACTGCTGCTCGATCATCCTACTTTTCCAACTTAATCGAGGAAAATAAGAATAATCCAAAATTTCTTTTTGATACTGTTGCAAAGCTAACTAAAAAGCAGCATTCCCCAAGAGAGGATGGCTTTCACTTCAGCAGTAATAAATTCATGAACTTCTTTGAGGAAAAGATCATGACCATTAGAAAGCAAATTACGGACTCCTCTTTGAATCTGCGTATTCCTCCAGGGCTTAGCTGTCCTGGATCTGCACAGCTCTGCGAGGGCCTGGGATCGGGAGAGACACTTAAGTGTTTTAGTACTATATCTCTTGACACAATGATGAAAATAATCATGGCCTCTAAACCTTCAAGCTGCATACTGGATCCTATTCCTACTAAACTGCTGAAGGAGCTGCTTCCTGTGCTTGGCCCTCCTATGTTGAACATAATAAACAGCTCTCTATCCACCGGATGTGTACCAAACTCACTAAAAGTGGCAGTGATAAAGCCTCTCTTGAAAAAGCCAAACCTTGACCCGGAAAATATAAAAAACTATCGGCCTATATCGAATCTTCCATTCCTCTCAAAAATTTTAGAAAAAGCTGTTGCGCAGCAACTCACTGCCTTTCTGAAGACAAACAATGTATACGAAATGCTTCAGTCTGGTTTTAGACCCCATCATAGCACTGAGACTGCACTTGTGAAGGTGGTAAATGACCTTTTAATGGCGTCAGACCGAGGCTCTGCATCTGTCCTCGTGCTACTAGACCTTAGTGCTGCCTTTGACACCATCGATCACCACATTCTTTTGGAGAGACTGGAAACCCAAATTGGTCTACACGGACAAGTTCTGGCCTGGTTTAGATCTTACCTGTCGGAAAGATATCAGTTTGTCTCTGTGAATGGTCTGTCCTCCGACAAATCAACTGTACATTTCGGTGTTCCTCAAGGTTCCGTTTTAGGACCACTATTGTTTTCACTATATATTTTACCTCTTGGGGATGTTATTCGAAAACATAATGTTAACTTTCACTGCTATGCGGATGACACACAGCTGTACATTTCAATGAAACATGGTGAAGCCCCAAAATTGCCCTCGCTAGAAGCCTGTGTTTCAGACATAAGGAAGTGGATGGCTGAAAACTTTTTACTTTTAAACTCGGACAAAACAGAGATGCTTGTTCTAGGTCCCAAGAAACAAAGAGATCTTCTGTTAAATCTGACAATTCATCTTGATGGTTGTAAAGTCGTCTCAAATAAAACTGTGAAGGACCTCGGCGTTACTCTTGACCCTGATCTCTCTTTTGACGAACATATCAAGACTGTTTCAAGGACAGCTTTTTTCCATCTACGTAACATTGCAAAAATCAGAAATTTTCTGTCCAAAAATGATGCAGAAAAATTAATCCATGCATTTGTTACTTCTAGGTTAGACTACTGCAATGCTCTATTTTCCGGCTACCCGGATAAAGCACTAAATAAACTTCAGTTAGTGCTAAATACGGCTGCTAGAATCCTGACTAGAACCAAGAAATTTGATCATATTACTCCAGTGCTAGCTTCCCTACACTGGCTTCCTGTTAAGGCAAGGGCTGATTTCAAGGTTTTACTGTTAACCTATAAAGCGTTACATGGGCTTGCTCCTACCTATCTTTCCGAGTTGGTCCTGCCGTACATACCAATACGTACGCTACGGTCACAAGACGCAGGCCTCCTAATTGTCCCTAGAATTTCTAAGCAAACAGCGGGAGGCAGGGCTTTCTCCTATAGATCTCCATTTTTATGGAACAGTCTGCCTACCCATGTGAGAGACGCAGACTCGGTCTCAACCTTTAAGTCTTTACTGAAGACTTATCTCTTCAGTAGGTCATATGATTGAGTGTAGTCTGGCCCAGGAGTGTGAAGGTGAACGGAAAGGCTCTGGAGCAACGAACAGCCCTTGCTGTCTCTGCCAGGCCGGTTCCCCTCTCCACTGGGGTTCTCTGCCTCTAACCCTGTTGCAGGGGCTGAGTCACTGGCTTGCTGGTGCTCTTTCATGCCGTCCCTGGGAGGGGTGCGTCACTTGAGTGGGTTGAGTTACTGACGTGATCTTCCTGTCTGGGTTGGCGCCCCCCCCTTGGTTTGTGCTGTGGTGGAGACCTCTGTGGGCTATACTCGGCCTTGTCTCAGGATTGTAAGTTGGTGGTTGAGGATATCCCTCTAGTGGTGCGGGGGCTGTGCTTTGGCAGAGTGGGTGGGGTTATATCCTTCCTGTTTGGCCCTGTCCGGGGGTTTCTTCGGATGGGGCCACAGTGTCTCCGGACCGCTCCTGTCTCAGCCTCCAGTATTTATGCTGCAGTAGTTTATGTGTCGGGGGGCTGGGGTTAGTTGGTTATACCTGGAGTACTTCTCCTGTCTTATCCAGTGTCCTGTGTGAATTTAAGTATGCTCTCTCTAATTCTCTCGTTCTCTCTTTCTCTCTGAGAACCTGAGCCCTAGGACCATACGTCAGGACTACCGGGCATGACACCTTGCTGTCCCCAGTCCGCCTGGCCTTGCTGCTATTCCAGTTTCAACTGTTCTGCCTGCGGTTACGAAACCCCTACCTGTCCCAGACCTGCTGTTTTCAACTCTTAATGATCGGCTATGAAAAGCCAACTGAGAGACCTGAGCCCTAGGACCATACGTCGGGACTACCGGCCGTGGTGACTCCTTGCTGTCCCCAGTCCGCCTGGCCTTGCTGCTATTCCAGTTTCAACTGTTCTGCCTGCGGTTATGGAACCCCTACCTGTCCCAGACCTGCTGTTTTCAACTCTTAATGATCGGCTATGAAAAGCCAACTGAGATTTATTCCTGATTATTATTTGACCATGCTTGTCACTTATGAACATTTTTGAACATCTTGGCATGGTTCTGTTATAATCTTCACCCGGCACAGCCAGAAGAGGACTGGCCACCCCTCATAGCCTGGTTCCTCTCTAGGTTTCTTCCTAGGTTTTGGCCTTTCTAGGGAGTTTTTCCTAGCCACCGTGCTTCTACACCTGCATTACTAGCTGTTTGGGGTTTTAGGCTGGGTTTCTGTACAGCACTTCGAGATATTAGCTGATGTAAGAAGGGCTATATAAAATAAAATTGATTGATTGATTGATTGAGTAGGTTGTGTACATTGGTAGGAAAATAATCTAATTTAATCCCGTTTTTAGATGAATTTTTAAGGCATGAAAATGTGACGGAAGTGCATGGGTTGTGTAAACGTTCACTAACGTCTGTATTTTAGAAGCTTTTTATAGATAAAATGTATATAAAACCCTTATAAACAGTATTTATAATTATATTACAATTTCTAATAAATCACATGCCTTACTTTTATTGTGCATCAGTAAAAGCAGGAAATGCATCACCTCTACTGTCATTCATTCCAATTAGACTGCTTTGGATTTCTCCCTGACCACAATGGCTGTCATTTTCAGATCATTCTGGAACTTTGAGGGTTTATGACATAGCCCCTCTAATAATTTAATAGGATCTCTATGGAGGTGTTATTGTGACAGGGTAGGAACCAAAGTGTTGGTCAGTGTTTCCCAGGGGAGTGGGACCCTATAATCTTTGGCCACATTAAATGTTATCCCTTACTTCATGTAGCTAACATATTCATTTAGAAGATACTGTAACACAACCAACATGCTGATTTAGGCCTACGCCGTCACTGGTATCAGGCTGTATTAGCTAGCCACGTCTGCTCTGACTCATTACACGTATTAGCTCGCTACCTAGCCAGCTAACTAGCAATTAGCAATAGCAGCTAACATGATTTATTTTAGCCACAACTTGCTAAGAAGAAAAGACAAAGTAGTTGTTTGCAGACAGTCAGATAGACAAACTAATAGTGTAATTATAGAACGCTTGTGGATTTATATTAAGAAGCAAAGTGGAAAGCTGCATCATTGTCATCATCATTGTTGCATCTGCTGCATTGACCCACGTAGAGTGAACAGGCGACCAATGATCTTGTGGCGAATTAAGTTGATTCTGATTCAGACACTCGAGAAACACAGTCGATGGAAACACGACAAGGAACATCCTTGTACCGAATCATAAAGGATGTTGAGGGTCAGTCGGCTCATTGTTCAGAGTCTCATCACGCTGGATTAGCCCTTTCCTTGTCCCCTGCCCCCCTCCTACCCTGCCTCAGGGTCTCCTGAACGGAGGAGGAGAGTCCAGGGCCTGTACCCTGCTACCCTGCTACCCTGCTACCCTGCTACCCTGCTACCCTGTAACCCTGTTACCCTGTTACCCTGTTACCCTGTTACCCTCTTACCCTGTTACCCTGCTACCCTGTTACCCTGCTACCCTGTTAACCTGCTACCCTGCTACCCTGTTACCCTGTTACCCTGTTACCCTGTTACCCTCTTACCCTGTTACCCTGCTACCCTGTTAACCTGTTACCCTGCTACCCTGTTAACCTGTTACCCTGTTACCCTGTTACCCTGTTACCCTGCTACCCTGTTACCCTGTTACCCTGTTACCCTGTTACCCTGCTACCCTGTTACCCTGTTACCCTGTTACCCTGTTACCCTGCTACCCTGCTACCCTGTTACCCTGTTACCCTGTTACCCTCTTACCCTGTTACCCTGCTACCCTGTTAACCTGTTACCCTGCTACCCTGTTAACCTGTTACCCTGTTACCCTGTTACCCTGTTACCCTGCTACCCTGTTACCCTGTTACCCTGTTACCCTGTTACCCTGCTACCCTGCTACCCTGTTACCCTGTTACCCTGTTACCCTCTTACCCTGTTACCCTGCTACCCTGTTAACCTGTTACCCTGCTACCCTGTTAACCTGTTACCCTGTTACCCTGCTACCCTGTTACCCTGCTACCCTGTTACCCTGTTACCCTGTTACCCTGCTACCCTGTTACCCTGTTACCCTGTTACCCTGCTACCTTGCTACCCTGTTACCCTGTTACCCTGCTACCCTGTTACCCTGTTACCCTGTTACCCTGTTACCCTTTACTTTACCCTGTTACCCTGCTACCCTGTTAACCTGTTACCCTGTTACCCTGCCTCAGGGTCTCCTGAACAGTGGAGGAAGAGGAAGACATCTTGTTGTTCTACAGACAACTGTCCACTTCTGCTAAATCTGTTTCTCAGTAATGTACGTTTTACAGTCTTCAACAAAAGGCAACATACCGGGAAGTATTTTCCTAAACAGATTGTTGGAGGCCCCAAACACACAGCTGTTTGAGGGGATTTGTAGGAGTGGAAAACGTGTTTGAGTAGGAGGCCTAGAATTGGGAAGTGAGAAAATAACAATTATTTTCTTTTTTTAGCCAATGAGTGCAACACCAACATGGTCCCAGATGGAACACACCCCTGCTGTTTCCAAAGTACTTTCCATTCTCTTCAGATCAACAGCAATGGTCCCCTTGAGCTAGCTCACAGCTACAAACATGTCATCTATCCTTCTGCATCAACATGCTGATTCCTCAATGGAGTCTCTGAGCATCTTAAAACCTCCACCCACACCCTCTCTCTAAATACCGCGTCAAACACATCCCTCCATCCGCTAAGGTAGATT
>NW_028160328.1:0-43203 GCF_964263955.1 Coregonus lavaretus | reverse complement strand
GGTTCCTTTCCTTCCAGCCCACAGTAAAGCTGGTGCTTCGGGGCTGGACATTAGCCCTGTCATTATCACCAAAGCAACTGTGCTACAGGGCATGACAGCTCTATAATCTGCCCAAGTCTGAGGGAGGCTGTTCAGCACTGTCTGTCTCACAACAGCCATTTGGTTGCGTGAAATTTCAAAGCTATTTTGAAGGCCGTAAGTGCTAGACCCCCCACAATCCACATGGCCTACACACACTTCACTCTGCACAGTAGAAGTGGTTCAGTGTTAGGTGGACTCAAGGAGGTATTCCCTCATACATACAGTGAGGGAAAAAAGTATTTGATCCCCTGCTGATATTGTACGTTTGCCCACTGACAAAGAAATGATCCATCTATAATTTTAATGGTAGGTTTATTTGAACAGTGAGAGACAAAATAACAACAAAACAATCCAGAAAAACACATGTCAAACATTTTATAAATTGATTAGCATTTTAATGAGGGAAATAAGTATTTGACCCCCTCTCAATCAGAAAGATTTCTGGCTCCCAGGTGTCTTTTATACAGGTAATGAGCTGAGATTAGGAGCACACTCTTAAAGGGAGTGCTTCTAATCTCAGCTTGTTACCTGTATAAAAGACACCTGTCCACAGAAGCAATCAATCAATCAGATTCCAAACTTTCCACCATGGCCAAGACCAAAGAGCTCTCCAAGGATGTCAGGGACAAGATTGTAGACCTACACAAGGCTGGAATGGGCTACAAGACCATCGCTAAGCAGCTTGGTGAGAAGGTGACAACAGTTGGTGCGATTATTCACAAATGGAAGAAACACAAAAGAACTGTCAGTCTCCCTCAGCCTGGGGCTCCATGCAAGATCTCACCTCGTGGAGTTGCAATGATCATGAGAACGGTGAGGAATCAGCCCAGAACTACACGGGAGGATCTTGTCAATGATCTCAAGGCAGTTGGGACCATAGTCACCAAGAAAACAATTGGTAACACACTACGCCTTGAAGGACTGAAATCGTGCAGCACTCGCAAGGTCCCCCTGCTCAAGAAAGCAGATATACAGGCCCGTCTGAAGTTTGCCAATGAACATCTGAATGATTCAGAGGAGAACTGGGTGAAAGTGTTGTGGTCAGATGAGACTAAAATCGAGCTCTTTGGCATCAACTCAACTCGCCGTGTTTGGAGGAGGAGGAATGCTGCCTATGACCCCAAGAACACCATCCCCACCGTCAAACATGGAGGTGGAAACATTATGCTTTGGGGGTGTTTTTTCTGCTAAGGGGACAGGACAACTTCACCGCATCAAAGGGACGATGGACGGGGCCATGCACCGTCAAATCATGGGTGAGAACCTCCTTCCCTCAGCCAGGGCATTGAAAATGGGTCGGGGATGGGTATTCCAGCATGACAATGACCCAAAACACACGGCCAAGGCAACAAAGGAGTGGCTCAAGAAGAAGCACATTAAGGTCCTGGAGTGGCCTAGCCAGTCTCCAGACCTTAATCCCATAGAAAATCTGTGGAGGGAGCTGAAGGTTCGAGTTGCCAAACGTCAGGCTCAAAACCTTAATGACTTGGAGAAGATCTGCAAAGAGGAGTGGGACAAAATCCCTCCTGAGATGTGTGCAAACCTGGTGGCCAACTACAAGGAATGTCTGACCTCTGTGATTGCCAACAAGGGTTTTGCCACCAAGTACTAAATCATTTTTTGCAGTGCGGTCAAATACTTATTTCCCTCATTAAAATGCAAATCAATTGATAACATTTTTGACATGCGTTTTTCTGGATTTTTTTGTTGTTATTCTGTCTCTCACTGTTCAAATAAACCTACCATTAAAATTATAGACTGATCATGTCTTTGTCAGTGGGCAAACTTACAAAATCAGCAGGGGATCAAATACTTTTTTCCCTCACTGTACAGTACAATGAACCAGGCAATTTCCAGGGAGGTAATATAGCTCTGAGACATTGCTGTACATGGCCTCCATTACTATGGTGTCTAATAGGGTGTAAATGTAACCATAGACTAGACAGCAATCTGCATATTCCACTGATACCTCCCTCTCTAACCCTCCTTGTCTCACTGATTCCTCTCTCCTTGTCCCACTGATCCCCCCCTCCCTGTCCAACTGATCCCTCCCTCCCTGTCCCACTGATCCCTCCCTCCCTGTCCCACTGATCCCTGTCCCACTGATCCCTCCCTCTCTGTCCCAATGATCCCTGTCCCACTGATCCCTCCCTCCCTAACCCTCCCTGTCCCACTGATCCCTCCCTCCCTGTCCCACTTCCACTTTCACCCTCAGCTGTCACTGCCCTCGACCTCTTGCCCCCCTCTAACCCCGCCCCCCGTCATGTGGCATGTCCGAGTGGGTCTCCCCATGTTAGAGGTCACAAGTGCTCTGTTTGCGAGGGAGTGAGAGAGGGATGTGTGTGTGTGAGGGATGTCGGCTGAGATGTCTTAGAGAGGTGGTCCCGCGCAACATTACATCCTGCTGTTTGAATTAGCCTAACCAGCGAGGAAGGAGAGGCCATTAGTTAAATGCCACGTTACGTCAAGAAAAGGAGGATCCTCTGCCTCGTCACGACCAGAGGGAAAGCGCGGCCTGGAGGGGAGGGGACACCGGGAGGAGGTTAGTAAAAACTATTGGGAGGTGGGTGGCCAGAGCCCATTCCCTTACTGCCAGTCAGCAGCTCAGTTCACCTAATAGTCTCTTTTGATCGACTTGCATAGCCCAATAGCCTGCCATTAGTCTAATAGCATACCAGAGAAATGATGCTACCTCTCAACACTCCTGTTGGTCTACTACACAAACTGATCTGGGACCAGTCCAGGCTCTAATCCTCCTACCCATGGCTCTTGTTCCTAATCTGAGCGGCTCCTTTAAGTGATCCTACCAGCCTGGCTGGGTCTGTTTGTTGGCTCTCCAGTAAATATAGCTGCTGGTCGGGGGCTGTTGATGACAGCTAGCCGTAATTATAGGATGAGCTGTAAGCCAGCTGAGAGGAGAGAAGAGAGGAGAGGAGAGAGGAGAGGAGAGGAGAGGAGAGGAGAGGAGAGGAGAGGAGAGGAGAGGAGAGGAGAGGAGAGGAGCGGAGAGGAGAGGAGAGGAGAGGAGAGAATGCTACTATGTAGGTGTCTGCCCTGTAGCCACAGGCTGAAACACACTGCCTGCCTGAGTGAGAAACCACAGAGGTTTACAGAATACAGTGTTCATATAGACTGAACAGTGGGATGACAGATTTACATCACCTCAACCTCTGAACAGTATTCACCGCCTAGCAGTGACAATACTAATAGATGGGTTAGTTCTTTAGCAACAAAACTGACACGTGCGCAACTATACGGTAAAACAGACGGGGTTGGCTTAGATTAATAACACGTAAACTATATTTTGTCTCAAATTTTTATTGAAAATATAAAAAAAGTTGCACAATGAGCACTTCTCTCTCAAATACATTGTTACAGTTGTTGGTTAGCTAGCTAGCTCAATTTTTTTTGAAAACAAGACATGGTATCAAGAACAAGATGAAACGAGCTGAAACGAGCCACTTATGATTCCCCACATGGCAGTTTCTTGTCATTGTTGCTAGCAATCTGGCCATCCAGAACCATACCAACACATGGCCTTCTGTCCCTTTGAACCGCGCACACCGTTTTTGTGACGTTCTCAGCTAACCCGTCATAATCTCTGAACAGTTTTCACCTCCCAGCAGTGACAATACTTATACAGTAGGTATGTTTTTCATAACCTCTGAACAGTATTCACCTCCCAGCAGTGACAATACTAATACAGTAGGTATGTTTTTCATAACCTCTGAACAGTATTCACCTCCCAGCAGTGACAATACTTATACAGTAGGTATGTTTTTCATAACCTCTGAACAGTATTCACCTCCCAGCAGTGACAATACTAATACAGTAGGTATGTTTTTCATAACCTCTGAACAGTTTTCACCTCCCAGCAGTGACAATACTAATACAGTAGGTATGTTTTTCATAACCTCTGAACAGTATTCACCTCCCAGCAGTGACAATACTAATACAGTAGGTATGTTTTTCATAACCTCTGAACAGTTTTCACCTCCCAGCAGTGACAATACTTATACAGTAGGTATGTTTTTCATAACCTCTGAACAGTATTCACCTCCCAGCAGTGACAATACTAATACAGTAGGTATGTTTTTCATAACCTCTGAACAGTATTCACCTCCCAGCAGTGACAATACTAATACAGTAGGTATGCTTTTCAGGCTTTTGCTGGATTTGATTTTAGTTTCAGGAACCTAAACAGCAGATGTTCTTGAATGATGTCAAAGGGAAGATACCAACTGCTTTTGTTTACTCTCTCTCTCTCTCTCTCTCTCTCTCTCTATCTCTCTCTCTCTCTCTCTATCTCTCTCTCTCTCTCTCTCTCTCTCTCTCTCTCTCTCTTTCTCTCTGTGTGTGTGTATGTGTGTGTGTGTATGCGTGTGTGTGTGAGAACGATGTTCTGATTTTGTTTGTAAGACAGGAAAAGTTACTGAGTTTGTTTGTCTGAGTACTGAGTGGAGAGAGAGAGAGTGAGAGAAGGAGAGTGAGAGAGGGTTGTGTGTGTGTGTGGGTGTGTGTGTGTGTGTGTTGTGTGTTGTGTGTGTGTGTGTGTGTGTGTGTGTGTGTGTGTGTGTGTGTGTGTGTGTGTGTGTTGTGTGTGTGTGCTAGCCTTCTATCCCCTCATTCTACCCCCTTATCACACAGAACAGAGCTGAACGGTGACATTTAGAATACTGCTGTGCTGTGCCAGGACAATGTTTGCAGTTGGCACAATTCATTTATGCTCATATAAAAGTTGCTTACCCTCTCTAAATCAAGTTTGAACTTTAATTGGTATCATGATCATGGTACATAAAGGACATAAAATGCACAATTCAGTGAAATGGATAAAAGTAAAGATATCTAACGTCTCCTGGATAAAAGTAAAGATATCTAACGTCTCCTGGAGGTCCCACATTCTATTACAACAACCCTTAATAACATTAAATATGAATAAGTTACTTCATTACGAAGTTCCTTCCTTCCTCTGTATTAAAATGAGACTGATTGATCCAATCAGACAGTCCATTTTCTGCCCATCCCTCGCTCTATCCCTCCTTCCATCCATCTCTCCCTTATTCTTCCATCTCTCCCTCCTTCCTCCAGCTACTGAACTGTATTGGATTTGTAGGACGTGGTGGAACTGGAACCAATCAAGGGTGGGTGCCAATCAAGTTGGCAGCGCTGGATTATGACAACCATGTCTGGCCACTCATCATAGTAAGAGCCAGTTAGTTAAAGTGGAAATCTATTTTCTAGGCCATGACACACTGGTGTCATTCGGTAGTGTGTATATGTAGCCTAATAGGCCTAACTGCAGTTAAGGTATAGGGATTAACTTGTTTGTCCTGTCCGTGGTTCCATTTAATATGTTTGTTGTTTGCTGTCTGCCAATTTCTGTAACCAGTCTTGAGGCAAATTAATTTGAATGGGGCCAATTGGACATGCCCCTGATCTTCAGTTCTGTTCTGAAAATAGTATTTGCTGTCCTTGAGGAGGATTGTTGTTTAAAGTAAAGTTAATATCTGTGGCAATGTAATGGCTTCATCGATTATATTCATATTGTTTTTCATCCATACAGAATATAGAACCTTTTGTCAATAAAATCCACCCCTCTCCAAACCTAAGTAGGGGCCAATGTAGCCTAGCCTTCTTGCACAACATTTCAAATAGGCTGCTACCCCTTTACTAATCTGGATCAGCTTTCATAGCCTATCGGTAGGGTCAGTGAAATGGAAGAGACAGTCCATACCGTGACAGCTGTGCAAATGCAGTGGGTAGACACGGGCTTTACCCCAGTCTGTCGCCCCGGTTGGCATGCACGAACAGCAATGACGGACTACTAGTGCCGAATGCCGATGGCATTGCAGGGATGCCAATTCGTCGCCTGTAGTGTTGTGAGGGCACGAAGCGGCCCCGCCTACTGTTACAACTCTGCTTTTTCATTGGTCCAAAGCTGCTCAGGGCGAGCGCTACAAACCCAAACTGCAATGCACAGGATTTTCGGTACGAGCGTGGGGCTGTGTAGCCTGCGTTTGCTACATTAGGAATAATGACCAAGTAAAAAAATATATAGTTCATAAGGGAGACGGGAAAGACATTTTCTTGTAAAGCACTGTCGAATTCATTGTTTTATTAATCCAGTGGACCAAACGTTCACGTTGGAAAGCGGAGCTTCTCCTTTATGCACGGATGGAGCGGCGCAGTTAACCGACATTACATAGGATTCAGTTCAAGTAAGTTTTTCAGAGGTGAGTTAGATTTACTCTCTCGCTGAGAGTTCCTTATCTTTTTAGCTAGAGCAATGTGTGCGAGCTCGATGAGTAGGCTAGATCACTTTGCGCCTTTATACAATAATAACTGAGTAGAGATGATTGAGTGAGAAAGGCTTCTAGTAGGGCAATGGTTTATTAAACTACAGTGATACACACTTACGAAATGGACAACTAAACACTACATTATGTAGGTGATTTTTTTGCCTTAATAAAACTAATTATTTTATGCATCTATAAAACCATTTTGTTCATATCAACATCAAATGCCTTGGAATATTTGTTCAATTGATAGACTCCACGATCTTGATACTGTCCGCGATATCGTGAGGATAAACGGATCATAATTGACAGTCTCTCTTGACTTCTCGGTAAACATGTTTCCTCCTGAGTTTGTCGGCCACTTTCTCTCGATTTGCTTCTGACCACAGGGGTCGCGTCATCGTGATCGGTTGTGATGTGAATATCCTCATCACAGAGACGCGGTGTGGAGCGCAGTGGTTGGGCTTTAGGACAATAGGTTTAAATACCCCTTTGCGATTCGAGGTTAGGAGGAGTGGAGAGTTGCTCCAGAGGTGAGTGTGAGATTGGGATTCACAACGTGTTGTAGACAGGCGAGAAGAACATACACACACAACATAACTCAGCTCTCATGGACAGAGTGAAGTGGGTCAGCAACCAAGGATTTCAGAACTCCCCCTGCAGGTTTTGGAGAGGTCAGGGGGCATTAGGCCATTGTCAAATTCAGTAATTGGGCTTAGTTTACTAGATAAACCAGTTGTAAGGCTAGAGATCACTGCCCATTCATCATTTTATGGGGTTGGTGGAAGGAATCGGTATCTTATCCGTTTACGCTTTGCATTCTCTCACAACATAACCATGTGAGAATAGAATAGAATGGACAATCAAAAGTAGTACCATGCAATAACACAGATTACTTCAGCTCTGTCCTTCCTCATATTGCTTGTCTTGATATGCTGCAGTCAGTAGTGTATGTAAATGTAATGTTCTCTAGGATGCATTATTTAAAAAAATCCTATAGCCCACTGCTATGCCCTCCACTCCTATGCCCTCCACTCCTATGCCCTCCACTCCAGCTGCATGTACTGTTTTGAGAAAGTCGCTTTAAGGTTAAAATGTTTCTCTGTGGAGAACGGCTTGCTTTGATGTGGTTAAACTGAAGTGCTTTGCTCCATTGCCAGGTCATATTCATTTTATTAAGCCTTTTGATGGTAAGACTCAGGATGATGGGAGGATAGAAGCAGAATGCCAAGGCCTAAACCAGCCAGCATGGCTGCTGCCAGACACAGTCCAAGTTCCCAGTCCAAGTTCCCAGTCCCCTTCTCTCAGTGCTTTCTCTCTTTCACTTTCACTCACTTTCACTCACTTTCAGTCTCTTTCTTTCTTTCTTTCTTTCTTTCTTTCTTTCTTTCTTTCTTTCTTTCTTTCTTTCTTTCTTTCTTTCTTTCTTTCTTTCTTTCTTTCTTTCTTTCTTTCTTTCTTTCTTTCTCCCCTCTCTCGTTCTTTCTCCTTAAGTCCTCCTCATTAAATACATTATTATAGCATTGTGGTCTGGCGTGAATTCAGACAAACCATTGCATGTTTTTCACTTTGTTCTTCTCCTCAATGCAACACAACGGGGCTCCTGAACACAATGGAGTGTGACGCCATAGATTGCTGCAGGGAACGTCAGTCCTCAACTCTTTTGTATGCTCTCTAATGGTGTAATCAGTAGGCTACACCAAGCACAGTGTGCGGCTGTGTGTGACTGTGTAGGTGTGTGTAAGCACAGAGAATCAATGGAAAGATGAAGGTCAAGGTGAAAGATTAGCAGGAAATTGAAAACGCTCAGTGTTTTAATGCTCAGAAAAAGGGGTGGCCTAAAAAACTCAGTATGATGACATTTGACTTTTTGTACTGAGCTCTTCAAGAACACCCTCTTTCAGTTCTCTGCATGGAGCAGTTTGTATGTGGTGTGTGTGTGTGTGTGCATACACTGTGTGTCTGTGCTCTGGTGTGTGCATCCATATGTGTGTGGTTCTCACTTTTTAGGAAATGTTGTCCTTGCATTCTTTAAAAAAGGAGTGTCTTTTAGTTTTCACAGCTGATAGTCATTTCATAGGGAGTGTAGCAGACATGGTATGTAAATTGTATGCACTCACTAACTGTAAGTCGCTCTGGATAAGAGCATCTGCTAAATGACTAAAATGTAAATGTAATGGTGGCCAGCAGTGTTGTAAGGATGCCCAGCTGGGAGAGAACACTGATTCCCAGAATTTCCTACAAATCTCTAGTTCCTGAAAGGAGGTGCCAAACTGGACCTACCCAAGCCCAATTGTAACTTTCCAAATTCCTTAAATGAGAAACAAGATTTCAAACCACAGCCTCAATTGTAATATTCATCTCAGGAATCAAAGTTATTGTTCTTGATTCTGACCACGTCTCTATTGCTCTGTTAAGTCTATAGTCCATAAAGCAGTTTTCATCCAGGCTTCTCCCAGGCTTTAACCAGGCTTCTCACAGGTTTTATCCAGGCTTCTCCCAGGCTTTAACCAGGCTTCAGTCAGTCAGTGAAGGATTCTCCAGGATCTACAGTGACCTGACCTGGCTTTATTTATCAGGGTTATCTGATCCAGAGAAGTTACCCCTGGCCTGTTATCTCTCCTCCGGCCTGTCTCTCGTGTCCTGACACGTCCCTCCATGACAGAGGCATCCCTGAGGGGTAGAGGTATTTCTGGGGAGGGGTGGATTGGGGAGTGGAGGGGTGGAGTTGGGAGTTAGATTGAGAAAGGGATTTTTTGACATTCCTCTGGAGGGGCTGCTTAGACAGTAGGGGAGGTGAGGAATGTAAATCTAAATTAGGGAGGGGGAGAGAGGAGGTTGTAAATTGGGAGGGAAGAGATAGAGGTGGGAGTTAAATGAGAAAGGGAATTTTTCATATTCCTCAGGAGGAGCAGTTGTGATGAGACAGTAGAGGGAGGGAGGAGAGGAGAAGACGGGATGTTGGGATTGGGTTTAGGGAGTTGGATAAGAAAGAGAATGTCAGATATTCCTCAGGAGAGGGAGATGGGGAGGGGAGGGGAGGGGAATGCAGGATGAAAGACTGTTCACTCCCTCTCTCTTACCCTCTGCTTTTCCTTCCTAGGCCTGGCGGGACAAGGCGTGTGTGAGGGAGGGTGGATATATTCTCTCCCCCTCCCCACCACTTTGCCTCCCAGCCTGTAGAGAAGGGAGGACTGAATTAAATAATTGCGGTCATCCATAGTTCACCCTAGCTTGTGAGCATCAAGCGATGGCGTCAGCCATGGCCTATAGAACAGAGTTCATCAGCGACTTTTGTAAAGTCATGGATGGCAGTACAGTGATGCTAGTGTTCAACCTCTAACAGAACTGGGTCAAAGAGACATACTGTATGTGTTTCTGTCAGTACCACTACTCTTTATTAATGAGTTTATAAGTAATCAGTGTTCATAAAGTGTCTCAGAGTAGGAGTGCCAAACTAGGATCAGTTCTGCATTTACATCATAATAAGTACGATTACATGGACAGGGGGAGATCTGATTCTGGATCAGAACGCTTACTCTGAGATGCTTTATGAATATGCGCCCTGGTCTTTGCATGAATATAAGCTCCTGATTTACAGTAAACCTGAGTCTTTATAAAGCTTATTGATGTGTAAAGTCTACATGAGGAAGCAGCAAAGATGTGTATAACCAAACTGATGGCCTGAGCAATGGAAGTCTTCTATTAACTGGTAAAGTGTGTGTGTGTGATGTGTTTCGTGTGTGGTGTGTTGCTTTTGGACTCCCTCACAGGATGGGCTAGCAGGTGTTGGGAGTGAAAGGCTACTGGTCCACCCTTGGGCTCTCCTTCCATCCACTCCTCCCCCTCCATCCCTATATCCTAGATGAGGATAGAGATGGAGGGATGAGGACAGGGGGTTTCCTTCTCTCCTCTCCTCCGTTGTCTTTGAGCAGATGAGTGTTGTCAATGCAGCCCTAAGGGAGGTCCTCCCCCTTAATCCCTAGAGTCCATTTAGGCCCAGCGGTGGAACGCACACACACTGTCGCTGGCGCTTACCTCTGCACCAGATGTACACACCACTGGGACATTTACATTTTTAAAAACATTTTAGTCATTTAGCAGACTTAATCCAGAGCGACTTACAGTATTTTATTTTAATATTTTCATACTGGCCCCCCGTGGGAATCGAACCCACAACCCTGGCGTTGCAAACGCCATGCTCTACCAACTGAGCTACTTCCCTGCCCCTTGCACCTGCCTATTTTGATGGTTCAGTAGAAGCATGACCTCTTTCGGTATTACGCGTTTTAATAAACAGACATAAGCTGATAAGATGGATGTTTTGTTTTTCTGTTTTCTAATTTCACCCCCAGTTGTGAACAGCTGGGAGCCAGAGGAGAGGTAGGATAAAGTAGATAACATCCTCTGTCTTTATGGCCATTGGTGTTGCTATACGGAGGGGGATGGGGTGGCAAAGAGGGTTAACCTATTCCCCTTGCACTACCCATAGGATTCTGGTCCAAAAGTTGTGCACTATATTGGAAATAGAGTGCCATTTCAGAAGAAGCCTGAGCATACTGTACTTTGGATAGCACGAATGATGGAGCAGTTTCTCCAGTAGTGTCCATCTGGAAGGCTGTCACACAGCAGTACTATGACATATGTTCTGTGTGTGTGTGTGTGTGTGTGAGAGAGAGAGAGAGAGCGGGAGAGTGTGTGTGTGTGTGTGTGTTCGTTTATCCTGAGGCAAAGCTAGCATGGTGACTGACTGTTCATTTTCAAACTTAATGGCCCACATTATGAACTAAAAAACTCAACACTCTAGGGCTGACCCCATTTAGTCGATTGTTTGGTCGATAGGCTGTTGGTCGACCCAGATTTCTTTAGTCGAGCAGTCAGTCGCAAATTGCGTTTTGTTTTTATGGTGCACAAGACGCCTGTCTGATTCGCGCCTGTCTTAGGGGACTAATCCATTGCGGAGGCCGTGGGGATGGCACAGTCCACCACTCTAAGACTTGCTACTGAAATTGTATATGGTTATATTATGTAAGAATAATGGTGCAACACTAATAAAAATAAAAAACACTTTTCCTATTTTGTTGCCTTACAACCTGGAATTAAAATGGATTTTTTTGGGGTTTGTATCATTTAAAATCAAATCAAATCAAATGTTATTGGCCACACGTGCTGAATACAACAGGTGCAGACATTACAGTGAAATGCTTACTTACAGCCCTTAACCAACAGTGCATTTATTTTAAATAAAAAAGTAAAATAAAACAACAACAAAAAAGTGTTGAGAAAAAAAGAGCAGAAGTAAAATAAAATAACAGTAGGGAGGCTATATATAAGGGGGTACCAGTGCAGAGTCAATGTGCGGGGGCACCGGCTAGTTGAGGTAGTTGAAGTAATATGTACATGTGGGTAGAGTTAAAGTGACTATGCATAAATAATTAACAGAGTAGCAGCAGCGTAAAAATATGGGGTGGGGGGTGGGTGGGCAGTGCAAATAGTCCGGGTAGCCATGATTAGCTGTTCAGGAGTCTTATGGCTTGGGGGTAGAAGCTGTTGAGAAGTATTTTGGACCTAGACTTGGCACTCCGGTACCGTTTGCCGTGCGGTAGCAGAGAGAACAGTCTATGACTAGGGTGGCTGGAGTCTTTGACAATTTTGAGGGCCTTCCTCTAACACCATCTGGTATTGAGGTCCTGGATGGCAGGAAGCTTGGCCCCAGTGATGTACTGGGCCGTACGCACTACCCTCTGTAGTGCCTTGCGGTCGGAGGCCAAGCAGTTGCCATACCAGACGGTGATGCAATCAGTCAGGACGCTCTCGATGGTGCAGCTGTATAATTTTTTGAGGATCTGAGGACCCATGCCAAATCTTTTCAGTCTATTGAGGGGGAATAGGCTTTGTCGTGCCCTCTTCACGACTGTCTTGGTGTGTTTTGACCATGATAGTTTGTTGGTGATGTGGAAACAAGGAACTTGAAGCTCTCAACCTGTTCCACTACAGGCCCGTCGATGAGAATGGGGGAGTGCTCAGTCCTATTTTTTTTAAATTTGATTTACACAACATGCCTACCACTGAAGATGCAAAATATTTTTTGGGGTGAAACAAACAAGAAATAAGACGACAAAACAGAGAACTTGAGCGTGCATAACTATTCACCCCCCCAAAGTCAATACTTTGTAGAGCCACCTTTTTCAGCAATTACAGCTGCAAGTCTCTTGGGGTATGTCTCTATATAAGCTTGGCACATCTAGCCACTGGGATTTTTGCCCATTCTTCAAGGCAAAACTGCTCCAGCTCCTTCAAGTTGGATGGGTTCCGCTGGTGTACAGCAATCTTTAAGTCATACCACAGATTCTCAATTGGATTGAGGTCTGGGCTTTGACTAGGCCATTCCAAGACATTTAACTGGTTCCCCTAAAACCACTCGAGTGTTGCTTTAGCAGTATGCTTAGGGTCATTGTCCTGCTGGAAGGTGAACCTCCGTCCCAGTCTCAAATCTCTGGAAGACTGAAACAGGTTTCCCTCAAGAATTTCCCTTTATTTAGCGCCATCCATCATTCTTTCAATTCTGTCCAGTTTCCCAGTCCCTGCCGGTGGAAAATATCCCCACAGCATGATGCTGCCACCACCATGCTTCACTGTGGGGATGGTGTTCTCGGGGTGATGAGAGGTGTTGGGTTTGCGCCAGACATAGCGTTTTCCTTGATGACCAAAAAACTCAATTTTAGTCTCATCTGACCAGAGTACCTTCTTCATATGTTTGGGGAGTCTCCCACATGCCTTTTGGCGAACACCAAACGTGTTTGCTTATTTTCTTCTTTAAGCAATGGCTTTTTTCTGGCCACTCTTCCGTAAAGCCCAGCTCTGTGGAGTGTACGGCTTAAAGTGGTCCTATGGACAGATACTCCAATCTCCGCTGTGGAGCTTTGCAGCTCCTTCAGGGTTATCTTTGGTCTCTTTGTTGCCTCTCTGATTAATGCCCTCCTTGCCTGGTCCTTGAGTTTTGGTGGGCGGCCCTCTATTGGCAGGTTTGTTGGGGTGCCATATTCTTTCCCTTTTTTAATAATGGATTTAATAGTTTCTGATATTTTTTTATAACCCTGATCTGTACTTCTCCACAACTTTGTCCCTGACCTGTTTGGAGAGCTCCTTGGTCTTCATGGTGCCGCTTGCTTGGTGGTTCCCCTTGCTTAGTGGTGTTGCAGACTCTGGGGCCTTTCAGAACAGGTGTATATATACTGAGATCATGTGACACTTAGATTGCACACAGGTGGACTTTATTTAACTAATTATGTGACTTCTGAAGGTAATTGGTTGCACCAGATCTTATTTAGGGGCTTCATAGCAAAGGGGTTGAAAACATATGCACCCACCACTTTTCCGTTATTAATTGTCCATTGCATGAAATCCAAATAAAATGTCATTTAAATCACAGGTTGTAATGCAACACAATAGGAAAAATGCCAACGGGGATGAACACCTTTGCAAGGCACTGTGTATATATTGTGTGTATATATATATACAGATCTGGAGAAAATTAAGAGACCACTGCAAATTTTTCTTAAATCAGCATCTCTACATGTATGACAGCCATTCCATTCCTGTGTCTGTTGAATTCCAACACAGGCACACCTCATTCTACTGAATTAGGTACTGATTAGGTGATCACCTGAACCAAATCTTATTTAACGAGGAAAAGTATAAAAACCACTGCTGTGGTCATCACTATCCTCTTGCAATAGGACCAGCTGGATGGCAAAAACAGTGCTAATAGTACCTCAAAAGTAATATTAATCCAAAAATAACTATTGATCATGCCAAAAGAGTTGAAAAGGAAAGTTTTGAGTGAGGAAAAGAAGGGTTCAATTCTGGCTTTACTGGCAGAGGGATGCAGTGAGCGTCAGGTTGCTTTCATCCTTAAAATGTCAAAGACGGCAGTTCATAAGAACAAGGTCAAGCAGCAGACATTGGGGACAACAAAGCTACAGACCGGCAGAGGGCGAAATGACTCTCTACTGACCGGGATGACCGCCAACTCATTCGAATGTCACTCAACAACCGTAGGATGACATCAAGTGACCTACAAAAAGAATGGCAAACGGCAGCTGGGGTGAAGTGCACAGCGAGGACGGTTCGAAACAGGCTCCTAGGGGCAGGGCTGAAGTCGTGCAAAGCTAGAAAAAAGCCCTTCATCAATCAGAAGCAAAGAAGAGCCAGGCTGAGGTTTGCAAAAGACCATAAGGATTGGACCGTATTTGACTGGATTATGGTCATCTTCTCTGATGAGTCCAATTTTCAGCTTTGCCCAACACCTGGTCGTCTAATGGTTAGACGGAGACCTGGAGAGGCTTACAAGCCACAGTGTCTCGCACCCACTGTGAAATTTGGTGGAGGATCAGTGATGATCTGGGGGTCCTTCAGCAAGGCTGGAATCGGGCAGATTTGTCTTTGTGAAGGACGCATGAATCAAGCCACGTACAAGGTTGTCCTGGAAGAAAACGTACTTCCTTTTGCTCTGACATTTTTCCCCAACTGAGGATTGGTTTTTCCAGCAGGACAATGCGCCATGCCACACAGCCAGGTCAGTCAAGGTGTGGATGGAGGACCACCAGATCAAGACCCTGTCATGGCCAGCCCAGCTCCAGACCTGAACCCCATTGAAAACTTCTGGAATGTGATCAAGAGGAAGATGGATGGTCACAAGCCATCAAACAAAGCCGAGCTGCTTGAATTTTTGCGCCAGGAGTGGCATAAAATCACCCAACATCAATGTGAAAGACTGGTGGACAGAATGCCAAGATGCATGAAGGCTGTGATTGAAAATCAGGGTTATTCCACCAAATATTGATTTCTGAACTCTTCCTAAGTTAAAACATTAGTATTGTGTTGTTTAAAAATGAACATGAACTTATTTTCTTTGCATTATTCGAGGTCTAACAACACTGCATATTCTTTGTTATTTTGACCAGTTTTCATTTTCTGCAAATAAATGCTCTAAATGACAATATTTGTATCTGGAATTTGGGAGAAATGTTGTCAGTAGTTTATAGAATAAAGCAAAAATATTAATTTCACCCAAACACATAACTATAAAAAGTAAATCCAGAGAAACTTATATTTTTGCAGCTGTATATACAGTACCAGTGAAAAGTTGGGACACACCTACTCATTCAAGGGTTTTTCTTTATTTGTACTATTTTCTACATTGTAGAATAATAGTGAAGACATCAAAACTATGAAATAACACATATGGAATCATGTAGTAACCAAAGAAGTGTTAAACAAATCAAAATATATTTTATATTTGAGATTCTTCAAAGTAGCCACCCTTTGCCTTGATGATAGCTTTGCACACTCTTGGCATTCTCTCAACCAGCTTCATGAGGTAGTCACCTGGAATGCATTTCAATTAACAGGTGTGCCTTGTTAAAAGTTAATTTGTGGAATTTCTTTCCTTAATGCGTTTGAGCCAATCAGTTGTGTTGTGACAAGGTAGGGGTGTATACAGAAGATAGCCCTATTTGGTAAAAGACCAAGTCCATATTATGGCAAGAACAGCTCAAATAAGCAAAGAGAAATGACAGTCCATCGTTACTTTAACACATGAAGGTCAGTCAATCTGGAATATTTCAAGAACTTTGAAAGTTTCTTCAAGTTCAGTCGCAAAAACCATCAAGCACTATGATGAAACTGGCTCTCATGACGACCGCCACAGGAATGGACCCAGAGTTACCTCTGCTGCAGAGGATAAGTTCATTAGAGTTACCAGCCTCAGGAATTGCAGCCCAAATAAATGCTTCACAGAGTTCAAGTAACAGACACATCTCAACATCAACTATTCAGAGGAGACTGTGTGAATCAGGGCTTCATGGTCGAATTGCTGCGAAGAAACCACTACTAAAGGACACCAATAATAAGAAGAGACTATTTCATAGTTTTGATGTCTTCCCTATTATTTTACAATGTAGAAAATAGTAAAAATAAAGAAAAACCCTGGAATGAGTAGGTGAGTCCAAACTTTTGACTGGTTATATATCTATATATATATATATATATATATATATATATATATATATATATATATATATACACAGTTGAAGTCAGAAGTTTACATACACTTAGGTTGGAGTCATTAAAACTCATTTTTCAACCACTCCACAAATTTCTTGTTAACAAACTATAGTTTTGGCAAGTCGGTGAGGACATCTACTTTGTGCATGACAAAAGTAATTTTTCCAACAATTGTTTACAGACAGATTATTTCATTTATAATTCACTGTATCACAATTCCAGTGGGTCAGAAGTTTACATATACTAAGTTGACGGTGCCTATATAAAGCTTGGAAAATTCCAGAAAATGATGTCATGGCTTTAGAAGCTTCTGATAGGCTAATTGACATATTTTGAGTCAATTGGAGGTGTACCTGTGGATGTATTTCAAGGCCTCTTTCAAACTCAGTGCCTCTTTGCTTGACATCATGGGAAAATCAAAAGAAATCAGACCTCAGAAATAAAATTGTAGACCTCCACAAGTCTGGTTCATCCTTGGGAGCAATTTCCAAACGCCTGAAGGTACCACGTTCATCTGTACAAACAATAGTACGCAAGTATAAACACCATGGGAACACGCAGCCGTCATACCGCTCAGGAAGGAGACGCGTTCTGTCTCCTAGAGATGAACGTACTTTGGTGCGAAAAGTGAAAATCAATCCCAGAACAACAGCAAAGGACCTTGTGAAGATGCTGGAGGAAACGGGTATAAAAGTATCTATTTCCACAGTAAAACGAGTCCTATATCGACATAACCTGAAAGGCCGCTCAGCAAGGAAGAAGTCACTGCTCCAAAACCGCCATAAAAAAGCCAGACTACGGTTTGCAACTGCACGTGGGGACAAATATCGTACTTTTTGGAGAAATGTCCTCTGGTCTGATGAAACAGAAATAGAACTGTTTGCCCATAATGACCATCGTTATGTTTGGAGGAAAAAGGGGGTGCCTTGCAAGCCGAAGAACACCATCCCAACCGTGAAGCACGGGGGTGGCAGCATCATGCTGTGGGGGTGCTTTGCTGCAGGAGGGACTGGTGCACTTCACAAAATAGATGGCATCATTAGGAAGGAAAATTATGTGGCTATATTGAAGCAACATCTCAAGACATCAGTCAGGAAGTTAAAGCTTGGTTGCAAATGGGTCTTCCAAATAGACAATAACCCCAAGCATACTTCCAAAGTTGTGGCAAAATGGCTTAAGGACAACAAAGTCAAGGTATTGGAGTGGCCATCACAAAGCCCTGACCTCAATCCTATAAAAAAATGTGTGGGCAGAACTGAAAAAGCGTGTGCGAGCAAGGAGGCCTACAAACCTGACTCAGTTACACCAGCTCTGTCAGGAGGAATGGGCCAAAATTCACCCAACTTATTGTGGGAAGCTTGTGGAAGGCTACCCAAAACGTTTGACCCAAGTTAAACAATATATATGAATTAATATTTTATAACAAATGTGCTTTCTTTCGCGTTGGATAGCAGTCCCTGTCTGCAGTTCTGAAACATCAGTGCACTGTTGAATTGGCGCCTTTTCCTTGACCATGATGCTATGTGCATAATAGCAGTTAACCAGCATATTGGTGTTGAGAACTATGCGGCGGAGCCAGCAGCGGAGTGAGGAGTTGGCATTGAGGAGTACACCACATCAGTCACTGGCTTCATCAATAAGTGCATCGACGACTTCGTCCTCACAGTGACCGTACGTACATACCCCAACCAGAAGCCATGGATTACAGGCAACATCCGCACTGAGCTAAAGGGTAGAGCTGCCGCTTTCAAGGAGCGGGACTCTATCCCGGACGCTTATAAGAAATCCCGCTATGCCCTCTGACGAACCATCAAACAGGCAAAGAGTCAATACCGGACTAAGATTGAATCGTACTACACCGGCTCTGACACTCGTCGGATGTGGCAGGGCTTGAAAACTATTACAGACTACAAAAGGAAGCACAGCCACGAGCTGCCCAGTGACACAAGCCTACCAGACGAGCTAAATCACTTCTATGCTCGCTTCGAGGCAAGCAACACTGAAGCATGCATGAGATTACCAGCTGTTCCGGATGACTATGTGATCACTCTCTCCGTAGCCGATGTGAGTAAGACTTTTAAGCAGGTCAACATTTACAAGGCCGCAGGGCCAGATGGATTACCAGGACGTGTACTCCGAGCATGTGCTGACCAACTGGCAAGTGTCTTCACTGACATTTTCAAATTGTCCCTGACTGAGTCTGTAATACCAACATGTTTCAAGCAGACCACCATAGTCCCTGTGCCCAAGGACACTAAGATAACCTGCCTAAATGACTACCGACCCATAGCACTCACGTCTGTAGCCATGAAGTGCTTTGAAAGGCTGGTCATGGCTCACATCAACACCATTATCCTAGAAACCCTAGACCCACTCCAATTTGCATACCGACCCAACAGATCCACAGATGATTCAATCTCTATTGCACTCCACACTGCCCTTTCCCACCTTGACAATAAGAACACCTACGTGAGAATGCTGTTAATTGACTACTGCTCAGCGTTCAACACCATTGTGCCCTCAAAGCTCATCACTAAGCTAAGGATCCTGGGACTAAACGCCTCCCTCTGCAACTGGATCCTGGACTTCCTGACAGGCCGCCCCCAGATGGTAAGGGTAGGTAACAACACATCTGCCACTCTGATCCTTAACACGGGGGCCCCTCAGGGGTGCGTGCTCAGTCCCCTCCTGTACTCCCTGTTCACCCATGACTGCATGGCCAGGCACGACTCCAACACCATCATTAAGTTTGCTGACGACACAACAGTGGTAGGTCTGATCACCGACAACGATGAGACAACCTATAGGGAGGAGGTCCGAGACCTGGCCGTGTGGTGCCAGGATAACAACCTCTCCCTCAACGTGATCAAGACAAAGGAGATGATTGTGGACTACAGGAAAAAGAAGAGGACCGAGCACGCCCCCATTCTCATCGACGGGCCTGTAGTGGAACAGGTTGAGAGCTTCAAGTTCCTTGTTTCCACATCACCAACGAACTATCATGGTCCAAACACACCAAGACAGTCGTGAAGAGGGCATGACAAAGCCTATTCCCCCTCAGGAGACTGAAAAGATTTGGCATGGGGTCCTCAGATCCTCAAAAGGTTATACAGCTGCACCATCGAGAGCATCCTGACTGGTTGCATCACCGCCTGGTATGGCAACTGCTCGGCCTCCGACCGCAAGGCACTACAGAGGGTAGTGTGTACGGCCCAGTACATCACTGGGGCCAAGCTTCCTGCCATCCAGGACCTCTATACCAGGCGGTGTCAGAGAAAGGCCCTCAAAATTGTCAAAGACTCCAGCCACCCTAGTCATATACTGTTCTCTCTGCTACAGCACGGCAAGCGGTACTGGAGCGCCAAGTCTAGGTCCAAAAGGCTTCTCAACAGCTTCTACCCCCAAGCCATAAGACTCCTGAACAGCTAATCATTGCTACCCAGACTATTTGCACTGCCCCCCCACCCCCACCCCCCTTTTTTATGCTGCTGCTACTCTGTCTATTATTTATGCATAGCCACTTTAACTCTACCCACATGTACATATTACCTCAATTACCTCAACTAGCCGGTGCCCCCGCACATTGACTCTGCACCGGTACCCCCCTGTATATAGCCTCCCTACAGTTATTTTATTTGACTGCTGCTCTTTAGTTATTTGCTTTAATTTTTTTTACTTAACACTTTTATTTATTTTTTACTTTAAAAAATGCATTGTTGGTTATGGGCTTGTAAGTAAGCATTTCACTGTAATGCCTACACCTGTTGTATTCGGCGCATGTGGCAAATAAAAATTGATTTGAGATGAGAAAACAGCTCTTGCCTTAATTGTCTAAAAGTGAGGAGAGGAGGAGCCTAACTGTTAAATGTGCCTGGTTTTATAAATCATTCATGTATATCTACAGAAATAAGACAGATCCTTCTTCTGTTTCCTGTTTGAGTGTTTGTTTAATAATCTACTGATTCTATTAGCTCCAAGCCTCAAGCAACCACAACATGTCGGATAAAACCATTTCACAAATTTGGCGGTTTTTAATCTTTGCTTTACACTTTTGAATTTTTTTCGTTAGAACAGCGTCTCTGGTATTACTTATAATGTATTTAGTGTTGTTTACACTGTTCCAAATGGTCAGAAAAATGATATTGTAATGTAACAGCACCTGTTTGTCACACATAATATGCACACAGCTCTCGCTCCTATACCCTCCTTTTTCTTCATCTCCTTCTTCTTCTTCTTCTTCTTCTTCTTATTATGATCATTATAATAATAAGTAATGTCATTATCATTAGTAGGCTTAGTATAGCAGCCTTGTATAACCAGCATCGATCTGTAGGCATAAGAGTGCTTAGCTGTCTTAATACCGTAACTTACTTAGGCCTATATGTCAATATATAGTATAGGCTTCTGGATCAGTTATTCATTCATTCATTCATTCATTCATGTCATCACACAGCATACGAGTCATTCATGATTTGAAACGCAATCAAGCATTTTAGTTTAAAATGAAATAAAAGGGAGCCTTGAATAATTAGTCTGAGCAACAAATAAACCGTTACATGTCAGCAATTGCATTCACGAATGCTTGCGTCTGTTTTTAGTCTTTGCTGTAATAAAGGATATACAAAAATGGTACACTTATAATTTATTTAGTGTTGTTTAGACTGTGTCACGAACCGGCTCAAGTTCGTAACAAAAGGGAGACACGTGGAGACAAGGAATACTTAAAGTATATATTTATTAACTAAAGTAAACTAACTGAAATAACAATGGGGTGTGTAATCAGTAATCAGTAGTGTAAGTGAGTGTTTGCTTGCATAAATGTAATATGGAAAAGTGTTGAGAAGTGCCAAAGCAAACAACCCAAAAAGGCCACAAAAATATCACAACCAAAGTCAAAGTATCTGCCTGGAGAGAGTCTCCTCAATGAATGTGGAAGAGGTCCATTTATGCTGGGACACACCCGGCCCAGGTGTTTCCCATGTAGCTGACGACCCTCCCAACTCCGCCCACCGGCATCCTAATAAGGAAACAAGAGCAAAGAGAGAATACGGCAGACAGAGTGGGAGGGTCGTCACACCCCCCCCCCCCCCCATAAGACCGGGGACCAACAAGGACCCCGGACCAACGTACCAGCCCCTGCGTCCCAAACCGACAATTTGTACATGTTCACCCCTCCACTTGCCCCACCCATCATCCTCCTCTCCAGACCTCAGCAACCTTTACACAGGAAGCAACCTTTAAGAGGAAAGAAAAACACAAGACTAGGAGGGGACAAACAGGAAAGATAGAACATGACAAAATCAAACACTGGTCGGTCACATCAATATTCATGAACAGGGCGCACGAGAGAGCGCATCAGCAATCACGTTATCAGTCCCCCGGATGTGCCGCACATCTAGATGGAAGGATTGTAAAAATAAACACCATCTCATTATCCTCTGATTAGGACACCTCATGGACCTCAAAAATGTGAGAGGGTTATGGTCGGTGTAGACCACAATAGGTACTACACCCGACCCAACATACACTTCAAAGTGTTGTAGCGCCCATATAAGTGCTAATGCTTCTTTTTCAATGACCGAATAGTTCAACTGTTAAACTTTTTGGAAAAAAAACTAACAGGCCTCTCAACCCCAGCCACATCTGCTTGCAGCAACACTGCACCCGCCCCCACATGACTAGCATCCACCTGCAAGGTAAATGACAAATCCACACGAGGAGCAGCCAGTACCGGAGTTGAAGTAAGCAACCTCTTTGCATCTTCGAAAGCCTGTTGACAATGAGAAGACCATACGTACACAGCCTTAGCTTTCAGCAAATCTGTCAAGGGAGCGACCATAGTAGAGAAGTTCCTACAAAAACCACGATAATATCCAATCATTCCCAAGAAACGCATCAGTTCCTTTTTAGTAGTTGGTAGTGGAAAAGCATCAATAGCTACCACTTTAGCCCGAACAGGACGCACTTCACCCTGCCCAACCACCTTTCCAAGGTATGTAACAGTCGCCTGAGCAAACTCACATTTAGCCAAATTTATCGTGAGACGACCCGCAGCCAGACGTTCGAACAAGGCTTGAATACGGGACAGATGTTCCTCCCAAGTATCTGCATATATCACTACATCGTCCAGATAAACAGCGCACCCGGCCAGACCAGAGACAACCCTGTTCATAAGTCGCTGAAAAGTTGCAGGCGCATTACGCAGCCCGAAACTCATAACCGAATACGAGTACAGACCAAAAGGTGTAATAAAGGCAGAGATTTCACGTGCCCTACTCGTCAGTGGCACCTGCCAATAGCCCTTTAACAGGTCAAATTTGCTCACAAACTTAGCTGCGCCGACTTGATCAACGCAGTCCTCCATCCGAGGAAGAGGAAATGAATCCGGCTTAGTGACATCGTTTACCTTACGGTAGTCCGTACAAAATCTGTTTGTTCCATCCGATTTACTGACCAAGATACAGGGAGAAGCCCAACTGGAGAAATAAAGCTCTGCTATTTTACTCTCCAGCATGTACCTGACCTCAGCATCCAGACAACGCAGTTTCTCTGAAGAAACTCTATAGAACCGTTGACGAATGGGGTCAGCATCTCCAATGTCAATATCATGTTCTATTAAGTTTGTACGTGTTGGTGTATCAGAAAACAACCCTGGAAATCTCCGAATCAGACCAACCATCTCTTTCCGCCCATCAACAGGTAGATGAGTAAGAAGGCTATCTAAAATCTCCAGTGTCTCTGAATTCTTCAATCTACCCTGCAGTATGCAATCGTCGGGACCAGAAACATCTTCCTGCTCCTGCACAGACCTAGCATGACCAGAATCCAGGGAATAAACAGTATCAGCCAAAAGAACAGCCTTACCGTCCTCTGTAGACTCCCCCTGTTCAGTCTCAGAGGAACGTGCATAATAGGGTTTTAACAAATTTATATGGCACAGTTGGTGTGCTTTCCTCCGTTCTGGAGTGGCAACTAGATAATTTTGCTCAGTGTACTGGCGCACCACTGTATATGGACCTTGAAACTTGGCTTGAAAAGGAGAACCAACAATTGGCAGCAGAGCCAGAACCTGATCACCTGGACTAAAGTGACGAGGCTCAGCTCGCCGATCATATATGCTCTTCATCCTGTCCTGTGAAGATGATAGCTTCTCTTTAGCCATTTCACCAGCGGCATACAAGCGTCGCCGAAAATCACACACATATGATAACAGGGACTGAGGAGGCTCGGGAGACTTCCAGTCATCCTGGAGAACAGATAAAAGCCCACGCACCCTATGTCCAAACACTAGGTCATTTGGGCTAAAACCTGTGCTCTCCTGTGAAACCTCCCTAGCAGCTAACAGTAACCAAGGCAACCCCTCCTCCCAATCCTTATCCATCTCAGTACAATAAGCTCTCAACAAAGACTTAAGCGTTTGATGGAAACATTCCAGTGCTCCTTGACTTTGGGCATGATAAGCGCTAGACAAGTTGTGTTTAATATGGAGTTGTTGGAGAACCTGACCAAAGAGATTAGAGGTGAAATTAGATCCTTGATCACTTTGAATGACCTTAGGGATTCCAAACAGTGAGAAAAACTGAGTCAAAGCTTTTAACACAGACTTAGTCGTGATAGACCGGAGAGGATAGGCAGCAGGAAACCTAGTGGTCTGACACATCACAGTCAACAAATAATTACTACCCTTTCTGGAACGAGGCAGAGGACCAACACAGTCAATAATCAGATACTCAAAAGGTTTACTGAGTACAGGAATAGGGAACAGTGGTACCGGCTTAATAGCTTGATTAGGTTTACCAGTTAATTGACAGGTGTGACAAGTTTTGATGAAATCAGAAACATCCCTCTTTAATCTTGGCCAAAAAAAATGTCGTAATATGCGATTGTAGGTTTTTCTCACACCCATATGCCCAGCAACGTCGTTGTGAGAAGTTGTCAGCACCAACTCACGAAGCTTAACTGGTACCACAACCTGACTAATCGCCTCCCCCAGAAAACAACTACCATGAGACATCCACTTTCTCATCAGGACCTCCTCTTGGAGAAAATAGCCCTGTGCGACATCTCCCAACTGTTCCACAGGCACAATTTGGTCCCGCAACTCTCCTAATGTAGGGTCAGTCCGTTGCGCCTCGATTAAATCGGAGCGGGATACAGATAACGGGATAACAGGGAAAACAGTAACAGACTTCTTTATGGTATTCTCGTTAGCCAGCTCCGTGACCAGGTCGTCATGGATCATAGAACGCGTCACTGCACACGCAGAAAACACCTCTGGGAAATTCTGCGCACTCTCATCAGGAATCCCTACAATTGACGGCTTAGTGGAAACCACTAAAGATGGAAACGCGATAGGCCACACACGCTCCCCAGCCAAGTTATTTCCAAGGATCACGTCAATACCCTCAATAGGCAATGAAGGACGCACCCCCACAACAACCTCACCTTTCACCAGTCCACAATCCAACATCAGTTTATGCAATGGAACTGACAGAGTGTTCAAACCTATTCCCCTAATTAGAACACTATTCCCCGAATCAGTCTCCGCAGAGAAGGGTAACACAGATTCCAACACAAATGATTCAGAGGCACCTGTGTCTCTTAGGATCTTTACTGGCACTAGGTTCTTACTTCCTACCATAGACACAAAACCCTCCGTAACGAAAGGTAAATAGTCGGGATCAATATAACCCTTCACCTGGCTCTGGGCATGAGACAATGCGTCAGGAGTGAACTGATGTGGAACAGGCGCGGCTAACGCTGCAGGCCTCGATTTACCATAAGCACCTGTACTGAATTTACCCCTAGACCTAAGAATCGGAATCATTTTTCCAATGACCTAATTCTTGACAGTAGTGACACTCTTGACCAACGTCAGTTTTACCACGGGTATCAGGCTCAACCCTAGTTGAATGAAACTCTGCCCGGGAACCGAAGTATCTTGGCGAGCGAGGCCCAAATCTCTGCGAACGCCCCCACTCACTCCGAATACGGGGTTCTGCAAAAACATTTTTGTGAGTCAACACATATTCATCTGCCAAAACCGCAGCTTCAGCAACAGTCTTTATTTTTCGTTCGTTAATGTACGTCGCTATACGATCAGGGATTGTGTCCTTAAATTGTTCTAACATAATCAGATCACACAGCCCTTGGAAAGTCATAACTGCAGAGGCAGAACACCAGCGATTGAACTGTGAAGATAATATTCGCGCAAACTCAACATGAGTCTGCTGATCATCCCTTTTTAAAGTTCTAAATCGTTGGCGGTAAGCCTCAGGGACCAATTCGTAACTCTGTAACACAGCCGTTTTAACCTTCTCATAACTAACACTGTCTGCTACACTAAGAGCTGAATATGCTTCTTGCGCTTTACCAGTCAGCACACACTGCAACATCAAAGTGCGATCAGAATCAGGCCAACTCCTAGCGTCAGCAACACGCTCAAACAACGAAAATAATGTCTCCGGGTCCTTTTCATTAAACTGGGGCAACAACCGTAAATTCCCAACAATATCAAATGTGTCTGGATTACGACCAAAAGAGGAACGACCCCTAGGTAACTCTGGGTCACCTTCCCAGAGCAAACTTTCCCCTGAGAGCTTTCCTTCCCTAACCAACTCTAGTCGCTCTTGTTGCAGCTTGATTTTAGCACGCTCCATATCCTGTTTAAATTCCAATTCCCTTTCATATTTTACACGATCATGCTCCATTTTAGCTTGTTCATGCTCCAGCTGTAACAGAAGCAGTTCTTTCTGCTGTTCAAAAAGAAGACTACTATGACTAACCGATGGAGCGGTCATTGTAACATATCGGGGAGACAACGTGTCCTCAGCAGAGGCTGCCCCAGTGGTAACATCCAGAATACCACTCTCCATCAAATTGGCCTTCAATATTAACCTAATAGAATTTTTTAGGCGTTTATCACTAATTTCAACCTTGTAGTGTTCAGCAACCTTCAACAGCTGTTCTTTAGTACATAATTCTAACAGTTCTTCTGATGGAAAGCGAATGAACTCATCTACATTAGACGCCATAATCAGGAAAAAAAAAAAAAAAATATATATATATATCATAATAATCTTGCTCAACCCCTCTGCTGAGCACACCAGACACAAGAGAAATGACAATCACACCGAGCACCACAGAAGAGAGCTGGGATATGGAGCTTCCCCATAACCTACAATAACTCAACCCTAGTCTTCGTGTGGATTCGCGGTGGGTAATTACGCACTGTAGCCCGCTGGCAAGGAATTAAACCCCCCAGCACGCTGGTAGATTCCACCAAGCCACGGATGTGCCCCCGAGACAACTGCTCAGTCCACAGACACCACACAAAAATAACAAACATTTAACCATGCCCAACGTATCCCAAACAAAACACGTCACTAAGCCTATCAGGGGAAAAAGCTATAGCTCCGGGTAGAAAATGTCACTACCCTACCCAATCTCCCACTGAGGTACACAGCCGATTGTACTCACCTCCTCAGACCGATGCCCCAACAGCGAGTAGAGCAAGAGTTTCCAGGCTGGTCAGGGACTGGAAACTAACCAATGTACTCTCTCCAACGCAGTACACAACCCAAAGGAAACCAATACTGGGCCTATCAAACTCAAATAAACTAACAAAATTTACACAAAAAAAAACTACAGAATTGAACATTAACTCCACGTTCTCCCAAACACAACCAGTTCAAGATCCCAGACGAGCCCCCACTTGTCACGAACCGGCTCAAGTTCGTAACAAAAGGGAGACACGTGGAGAAAAGGAATACTTAAAGTATATATTTATTAACTAAAGTAAACTAACTGAAATAACAATGGGGTGTGTAATCAGTAATCAGTAGTGTAAGTGAGTGTTTGCTTGCATAAATGTAATATGGAAAAGTGTTGAGAAGTGCCAAAGCAAACAACCCAAAAAGGCCACAAAATTATCACAACCAAAGTCAAAGTATCTGCCTGGAGAGAGTCTCCTCAATGAATGTGGAAGAGGTCCATTTATGCTGGGACACACCCGGCCCAGGTGTTTCCCATGTAGCTGACGACCCTCCCAACTCCGCCCACCGGCATCCTAATAAGGAAACAAGAGCAAAGAGAGAATACGGCAGACAGAGTGGGAGGGTCGTCACAACTGTTCCAAATCGTCAGAAATAAATCTGTAGTAATCTAACAGCACCTGTTTGGCACACATAATATGCACGGCTATGCAGCGCTTTCTCCTTGCCTTCTTTATTTTTCTTGATCTCCAGTAGTTTCCACAACTAAGTCACATTTTTCCACACATCTGACTTCCCCTTTCCCTCCTGAGCAACCAGTAAACATTCGCCCGTTTCGAGTTTATTTTTCACGTCCTCCTCATCCATTTTGCTGTCATGTGTTATGGTGTTCGGAGTTTGTTATAACCAATTTATTAATGTGATTATGATGGGCCATATGTCATGCCCCAATTGTCACGTGCATGCGATGCATACATGTCATGTAAAGAGAGCAAGGGTTGAGGGAATAGGTAATGTTTTTCCTAAACAAATGAAGGATTTCGGTAACAACTTCTCAGTCAGAAATGGCTGTAATTATGTTGCAGCTTCAGCAATGCGGACAGTGCGATAAACACGGCTGATGTTCTGTGGTGGTCGCGGCAGCAGGGAGGAGAGCGAGACAACGGGTGCTCAGGCACTCGCTGTCATTTTTCTTAACACAGCACAGCAAGTCTGAGACCTGCTCGGCACGATAAAATAAATGTCAGTGTGAGAGTGTGATTTGAAGGAGTCAGGCGCAGGAGGGTAAATCACAGAATACAGAGTTTATTCCGTAGTACACAGTTACGCTGGATAGCGTCAACAGTCCAGTGCGCCTGTTTTGCGCACTGGACTGTTGACGCTATCCAGCGTAACACGGGGAAAATATACCCCGGCAATACAAAGTACAGGTAGCTCCACCGAGCTACACTCATCTCACATGAAACAATCACCCACAAGGACAAGGGGGCAGAGGGAACACTAAAACACATACTAATGAGGGGAATATGAACCAGGTGTGTGTAATTGACAAGACAAGACAAATGGAATGATGATATATGGAGCGGCAGTGGCTAGAAGGCCGGTGACGACGAACGCCGAAGCCTGCCCGAACAAGGAGGGGAGGCAGCTTCGGAGGAAGTTGTGACAGTCAGTCGGAATCCCTCGAGTCATTTGTGTGTCTTAATTATTTCATTAAGCAGTGCGCTTAAAGCATCAGACAAGTTCAGTGCATACAGTTGATTTTATTAAAACACATAGGGTGTGTCTATATATGAAAAAATACATGTTTTAGAAAATATAGACCAATCGATTGGTCGAAAGAACAGATGACTCGGTAGACCAAGATGGTTTTTTGGGGGGGACAGCCCTACCACACTCATGTTTATTAGGCTACTCAATGCCTTCTTTGTGTTCTTTCACTGGTCGCTCTGACATACTAAACTCACCCAAAGTACTAATATTGACATTAAAGTTTCTGGAACTCTTCACTCCCTGCCTTCTCAAAAACACCCAACTCATAAGTCTTCTTCACTCAGGGAAGTAATCTTTCTGTCTCTTCCATTTTAAATACATTATCTCCCCACAGTATGTGCAGGGTGATTATCATAGCTATTGCGTATGTGTGGAATCGCACATTAATAGTTTAATACCAGCAGCCAGTCATTTCTCCTGACTGGAGCCAGATGTGCTGCTGCTTTTCCTGTACAGCTGACTGGGTAGAAGCCTGAGGCGCTGTAACAGCAGGTAACTGGGTTCACATGGATGATCTCTAATCTGAGCAGCAGGAAGCTGAACAGCCAGCCCACTGAGCCCAGAGCCTCCTCAGATGGATCATGTCCCCTAGTCTCATCACCTACTGTACCTACCTGTTCTCTCGTTTACTTTCCTTTCCCTCTGTCTCTCTCTCTAATTTCTCTCTCTCTCCACAGCATGGTTCCCAATTTGAATAATGAACACTGTTAGTTTCCAGCATTTCAAAGCATGGTACGTGGTGTGTGTGCACACATATCTGTGTGTGTTTGCATGTGTACTTGTGTGTGTGTGTGGCCCGGAGCGGAAGTGTAAAGGGGCTGGTGTACTGAGCAGTTCACTACAGGGTGGTGATGACTAGTGGTATTAAAGCGAACAGCTCGTAATTCGGTTAAATCCAGGAAAGCGCCATTTCCGTCACTTTAATGGGGCTTGGAGCTTAGGATCGACAAGTCATTTTCATCACCGTCTTAGTAGTAGAAATATGGAAATACATACTATTATGCAGTATCTCAGGAATATTTTAAAAAGCCTAACCCTTTGAAGCTCTTCTATTTGGTCAGAAAGGGCACATTTAGTTGGCCTAAGTGTTCATCTCTTTTGCAAGTGTTAATCTATTTTGCAAATTCATCTTTTCTTTTTGTCTTTCTCTCTCCCACTGTGTCTCTTTCTCTCAGTTTCTGCAGTGTTCCTAAACGGTTGCTCTCTTATTCTGTTCAAACTGTTCTGAAGAAGGGTTCAGTTGTGGATGTGAAAAGAGTGGAGGACAGATTCACCATGACCTCAGTAGCTGCTGTATCTCCGTAGCACCTACAGTTGAAGTCGGAAGTTTACATACACCTTAGCCAACTACATTTAAACTCAGTTTTTCACAATTCCTGACATTTAATCCTAGTAAGAATTCACTGTCTTAGGTCAGTTAGGATCACCACTTTATTTTAATAATGTGAAATGTCAGAATAATAGTAGAGAGTGATTTATTTCAGCTTTTATTTATTTCATCACATTCCCAGTGGGTCAGAAGTTTACATACACTCAATTAGTATTTGGTAGCATTGCCTTTAAATTGTTTAACTTGGGTCAAATGTTTCGGGTAGCCTTCCACAAGCTTCCCACAATAAAATGGGGGAATTTTGGCCCATTCCTCCTGACAGAGCTGGTGTAATTGAGTCAGATTTGTAGGCCTCCTTGCTCGCAAGCGTCTTTTCAGTTCTGTCCACACATTTTCTATAGGATTGAGGTCAGGGCTTTATGATGGCCACTCCAATACCTTGACTTTGTTGTCCTTAAGCCATTTTGCCACAACTTTGGAAGTATGCTTGGGGTCATTGTCCATTTGGAAGACCCATTTGCGACCAAGCTTTAACTTCCTGACTGATGTCTTGAGATGTTGCTTCAATATATCCACATAATTTTCCTTCCTCATGATGCCATCTATTTTGTGAAGTGCACCAGTCCCTCCTGTAGCAAAGCACCCCCACAGTCTGCTAAATGGCATATCATTATTATTTATTTATTATTATGATGCTGCCACCCCCGTGCTTCACGGTTGGGATGGTGTTCTTCGGCTTGCAAGCAACTGCCTTTTTCCTCCAAACATAACGATGGTCATTATGGCCAAATAGTTCTATTTTTGTTTCATCAGACCAGAGGACATTTCTCCAAAAAGTACGGTCTTTGTCCCCATGTGCAGTTGCAAACCGTAGTCTGGCTTTTTTATGGCGGTTTTGGAGCAGTGGCTTCTTCCTTGCTGAGCGGCCTTTCAGGTTATGTCGATATAGGACTCTTTTTTACTGTGGATATAGATATTTTTGTACCTGTTTCCTCCAGCATCTTCATACGGTCCTTTTGCTGTTGTTCTGTGATTGATTTGCACTTTTTGCACACCAAAGTACATTCATCTCTAGGAGACAGAACGCATCTCCTTCCTGAGCGGTATGACGGCTGTGTGGTCCCATGGTGTTTATACTTGCGTACTATTGTTTGTACAGATGAACGTGGTACCTTCAGGCGTTTGAAAATTGCTCCCAAGAATGAACCAGACTTGTGGAGGTCTACCATTTCTTTTCTGCGGTCTTTGCTGATTTATTTTGATTTTCCCATGATGTCAAGCAAAGAGGCACTGAGTTTGAAGGTAGGCCTTGAAATACATCCACAGGTACACCTCCAATTGACTCAAATGATGTCAATTAGCCTATCAGAAGCTTCTAAAGCCATGACATAATTTTCTGGAATTTTCCAAACTGTTTAAAGGCACAGTCAACTTAGTGTTTGTAAACTTCTGAACCACTGGAATTGTGATACAGTGAATTATAAGTGAAATAATCTGTCTGTAAACAATTGTTGGAAAAATTACACGTGTCATGCACAAAGTAGATGTCCTCACCGACTTGCCAAAACGATAGTTTGTTAACAAGAAATTTGTGGAGTGGTTGAAAAACGAGTTTTAATGACTCCAACCTAAGTGTATGTAAACTTCCGACTTCAACTGTACAGCAATAAGAGAGAACAATTACCAAGATAAATATTCAGTTGAGGGGATGGTAAAATGTTTTCAGTGTAAACTTAATTGACTAAAACCAGATATATAAAGTATGAAGAAAAGATAATTGAGCCATATATACACTGAACAAAAATATAAACGCAACATGTAAAGTGTTGTTTCATGAGCTGAAATAAAAGATCCCAGAAATGTTCCATATGCACAAAAAGCTTATTTCTCTCAAATTTTGTGGACAAATTTGTTTACATCCCTGTTAGTGAGCATTTCTCATTTGCCAAGATAATCCATCCACCTGACAGGTGTGGCAAATCAAGAAGCTGATTAAACAGCATGATCATTACACAGGTGCACCTTGTGCTGGGGACAATAAAAGGCCAATCTAAAATGTGCAGTTTTGTCACACAACACAATGCCACAGATGTCTCAAGTTTTGTGGGAGCGTGCGATTGGCATGCTGACTACAGGAATGTCCACCAGAGCTGTTGCCAGAGAATTTAATGTTAATTCCTCTACCATAAGCCGAGGTGGCTTTTTTTCGAGAATTTGGCAGTACATCTAACCGGCCTCACAACTGCAGACCACGTGTATGGCATCGTGTGGGCGAGCGGTTTGCTGATGTCAACGTTGTGAACAGAGTGCCTCATGGTGGCTTTGTGGTTATGGTATGGGCAGGCATAAGCTACGGACAATGAACACAATTGTATTTTATCGATGGCAATTTGAATGCACAGAAATACCTTGAGATCCTGCAGCCCATTGTGAGGCCCATTAAAAAAAAAAAAAAAAGGTATTTGTGACCAACAGATGCATATCTGTATTCCCAGTCATTTGAAATCCATAGATTAGGGGCTAATTAATTTATTTCAATTGACTGATTTCCTTATATGAACTGTAACTCAGTAAGATCTTTGAAATTGTTGCATTTTGTATTTTTGTTCAGTATATATTTTTAAAATAAGATTATCTTTGAGAACTAACAATCACCAACATAAAAACTAGACAGTCAGGGAGAATCAAAAGTAAAAAAACGGATTTTGTTATGTTTGAGTCACTCACATAGCATAATAACATGGCATAAGCCATGGTAAAAAATGTGTGCAATTGCTGGAAATTAGCTTTAAAACAGGCCAAAAAATGTATCTGCAGCTAAGAGGAGGGCCGCTAGAAATGTTGGTCGGAGACCGCGCCATTGGCCTCTCCCACTACCACGTAAAGTTTGGGATTATCATCATCACCTCTGATTTCTTCCTTGGATACCACAGACCTCTAGCCTGACGACTCATACTAATTATGCTACTCTATCTTGTCGCGACATACATATCATCGTGGATAATAAATGCTAGTGGGTGTGGCGTTTGGCCGGAGCGATGTGGATATGTAGGCCGTCATTGTAAATAAGAATTTGTTCTTTACTGACTTGCCTAGTTAAATAAAAATAAATAGGTAGCCAGGCTAAAAGACCTCCACACTGAGTGAGTGAATGTGCAGCCAGCCAGCTCTAAGCTTGTCATGGCCGTCCTCCCCTCCCCCTTCTCTTTCTTCCTTCCTCCCTTCTTTTCCAGTGTGCTCTTTAAATATTGGTCTTCCAAATATTTCCCAATACCAAAGAAAGCACCAGATACCCACGGTTGTCGCCCACGTTTGTGTCGTCGTAGTGACACTGTGACTATAGACCTACATTATGCCCCACTTTCACCAGTGTTGCCATGCTTGTTCCTACTTGAAATGTCATATCACATATTTTATTGATATTTAAATTCAGAACAATGTAATCAAGATAAAATATATATTTTTAAGAAGTGTCCAGATTTGTTTGTCGTTTTTTCTGTCTTCGACTCAAATCCAACATGGCTACCTCCTGAGGTAGACCTGGAAAGCAAAGCGGTGACCATCCAAACTGGATCAAGCCAGCTATTTCTGCCCCAGTTAGTGGTTATTTTAAAGCTGAAAATAAAACCCTCTTTCTCTCTCCCTGGTAGTCGTGGCTACAGTGATGACACTGAACTAGCTGTTGAGATGTTTTTTTTTGTGTTAACTCAAGTCCAGAGACAGTTATTGTTTCATTGTAGTTTGATATTAATAATGAATACTCTTGTCACAGTGGCTATTGTCTCGCTGACCCAGTGACATTTTCACAGTGTTCAAACTAATAAGGCTATGTTTAAAATGGCACCCCTTTCTCAATATAGTGCACTACTTTTGAGCAGGGCCCTAGGGAATAAGTCTCTGTAACTTGATGTCCGTGGCTGTGAAAGCTGACGTCCACACAAGTCATTGAATAGCAATTAGTCCCCCAATCTGATTTATAGGTCATAAGCATCATCTTTATAGGATGGAGGGACATTTGGGATTGGACGTGGCGTGACTTTTAAACATTCAGATCACCAGATCATATCATATCACCAATTTGTAAGTCGCTCTGGATAAGAGCGTCTGCTAAATGACGTAAATGTAAATGTAAATATCAAATATCAGTCTGGTTTCATGTTTAATAATGGTTAGGCTATCTGTTACAAAAGCTATGCTAGTGCTATCTCAATGGCCATGTCCGAATAAACATAGTAGCATACTACATACTTAAACTGCATAGGGTGTACTCAATTGTCGCATACTATTTATGTAATGTTTAGTCAAAAGTATGCAGTATGCCACGGCTGTAGCGTACTACTTCGCAACAGCTTCGCATATATAAACCGGAATGATCGCTCAACAACAGCAAGCTTATCGGGTATCCAGCTAACTTCAAGTCCTACTAAAGCACGTAGCTAACGTTGGCTATTTGGCTAAAGTAAAGGCACGGCAGGCTGCAAATAACAATCTGTTTTCAAAGATTAATTATTAAATAGTCGTGATCACAACAAAAAACAACTAACATTTGAACACTGCAGAAGACTCTTTGGTCGTCTTCTGTGCCATCTTCAATTCGTTTTATGTTTACTTTCAGAGAACGATCAAATCTCAAAGCCCTCCTTCTATCCAGTTTGAATGCATTGTGGGTGTGAAATTCCTGAAAAGTTTACAATTCATTCATACTACATGAGAAGCCCAACATGAGTAGTATGACATCTGGGCATTTAAAGCATACTGAATTTTCGAAATGTCACATACTATAAAACTTAATTTTTTCACATACTCAAACAGCCTTCTATTTAGGACGCTAGTATGGGTGAGTGCGTGTCTCTATAAACAGTAATCCTCTAGGATGGTTGTGTTGGTTAGGTAGTATGACCTCTGACCTCCTTGACTTGGTTCTGCTCTTGCGCTCTCTCGCTTGCTCTCTCTCTCAACCGTACTGACTTTGGTTGCTGTTGGCCTAACACACATAAATAACTACATTCCGTTTCATCTTCCATTAGACACATTCCATGTGAAATTCCAACAATTCTTCCCCCAGCTCTCCTCTAAAGGCATCTGAAATGAATCAATTGAATCATGTTATTTAATTGACTCTCAGCTGACTCCTGTTAGTTACCATCCATCCTGCCCTATTGTATAGCTCATCACTCACAGTCTAGACCGCAGGAATTCACTCAGTATTGGTCAACGCTTGGCTTGTCGTACCAAATGACATAGTTGTATCTCTGCGTTAGATCAGGATATCCACATGACATGATGTGAGTAACTAACCACTTAGAAGAGAAATCAGTATGCTGTGTCGTCTGAAGGGTGAACCCTCTTCGGCAATACTATACATGAAGGGTACCTATATAAGGACTTCTCAATACATTCATATCCCACACATACCACATTCATAAGCAGCACATAATTATTATACATCTCCCCTACCACTGGTGCTCTATTGACCTGACATGGTGTGTGTGCTGAATTACAATTGTCACATGACATGGTGTGTGTGCTGAATCAATTCAATTTCAATTTAAGGAGCTTTATTGGCATGGGAAACATATGTTTACATTGCCAAAGCAAGTGAAATAGATCATAAACAAAGTGAAATAAACAATACAAAATTAACAGTAAACATTACACTCACAAAAGTTTCAAAGGAATAGAGACATTTCAAATGTCATATTATTGGCTATATACAGTGTTGTAATGATGTGGTAATAGTTAAAGAACAAAGGGGAAAATAAATAAACATTGTATTTAAGATGTTTGTTCTTCGCTGGTTTCCCTTTTCTTGTGGAAACAGGTCACAAATCTTGCTGCTGTGATGGCACACTGTGGTATTTCAATAGAAAAGGGAGTTTATCAAAATTGGATTTATTTTTGAATTCTTTGTGTGTCTGTGTAATCTGAGGGAAATATGTGTCTCTAATATGGTCATACATTTGGCAGAAGGTTAGGAAGTACAGCTCAGTTTCCACCTCATTTTGTGGGCAGTGTACACATAGCCTGTCTTCTCTTGAGAGCCAGGTCTGCCTACGGCGGCCTCTCTCAATAGCAAGGCTATGCTCACTGAGTCTGTACATAGTCAAAACTTTCTTTAATTTTGGGTCAGTCACAGTGGTCAGGTATTCTGCCACTGTGTACTCTTTGTTTAGGGCCAAATAGTATTTCAGTTTGCTCAGTTTTTTGGTAAATTCTTTCCAATTTGTCAAGTAATTATCTTTATGTTTTCTCATGATTTGGTTGTGTCTAATTGTGAATCACCACTGTCACATGATGTGGTGTGTGTGTGCTGAATCACCACTGTCACTCTCTGTTTCCATGTTTTATATGTTTTTGTGTGTGATCGTACGTGAGAATTGGGGTAGGAGGTTGGCTTTTTCCTAATTACTCATGTTGAAAACGACAGTTTGTCTTTTCACCGGGGCAGTTTGGGGAGCTGACCTACACTACCGGTCAAATGTTTTAGAACACCTACTATTCAAGGGTTTTCCTTTATTTTTACTATTTTCTACATTGGAGAATAATAGTGAAGACATCAAAACTATGAAATAACACATTTGGAATCATATGTGTTAAACAAATCAAAATATGTTTTATATTTTAGATTCTTCAAATAGCCACCATTTGCCTTGATGACAGCTTTGCGCACTCTTGGCATTCTCTCAACCAGCTTCACCTGGAATGCTTTTCCAACAGTCTTGAAGGAGTTCCCACACATGCTGAGCACTTGTTGGCTGCTTTTCCTTCACTGTGCGGTCCAACTCATCCCAAACCATCTCAATTTGGTTGAGGTCTGGGGATTGTGGAGTCCAGGACATCTGATGCAGCACTCCATCACTCTCCTTCTTGGTAAAATAGCCCTTACACAGCCTGTGTGTGTTGGGTCATTGTCCTGTTGAAAAACAAATGATAGTCTCACTAAGCCCAAACCGGATGGCATATAGCTGCAGAATGCTGTGGTAGCCATGCTGGTTAAGTGTGCCTTGAATTCTAAATAAATCACAGACAGTGTCACCAGCAAAGCACCCCCCACACCATAACACCACCACCTGCGTAGATCATCCGTTCACCCACTCCGCGTCTCACAAAGACATGGCGGTTGGAACCAAAAATCTCCAATTTGGACTCTAGACCAAAGGACACATTTCCAATCTAATGTCCATTGCTCGTGTTTCTTGGCCCAAGCAAGTCTCTTCTTCTTATTGGTGTCCTTTAGTAGTGGTTTCTTTGCAGCAATTCGACCATGAAGGCCTGATTCACACAGTCTCCTCTGAACAGTTGATGTTGAGATGTGTCTGTTACTTGAACTCTGTGAAGCATTTATTTGGGCTGCAATTTCTGAGGCTGGTAACTTTAATGAAGTTATCCTCTGCAGCAGAGGTAACTCTGGGTCTTCCATTCCCGTGGCGGTCCTCATGAGAGCCAGTTTCATCATAGCTCTTGATGGTTTTTGCGACTGCACTTGAAGAAACTTTCAAAGTTCTTAAAATGTTCCATATTGACTGACCTTCATGTCTTAAAGTAATGATGGACTGTCATTTCTCTTTGCTTATTTGAGCTGTTCTTGCCATAATATGGACTTGGTCTTTTATCAAATAGGGCTATCTTCTGTATACCTCCCCTACCTTGTCACAACACAACTGATTGGCTCAAACGCATTAAGAAGGAAAGCAATTCCACAAATTAACTTTTAAGAAGGCACACCTGTTAATTGAAATGCATTCCAGGTGACTACCTCATGAAGCTGGTTGAGAGAATGCCAAGAGTGTGCAAAGCTGTCATCAAGGCAAAGGGTGGCTATTTGAAGAATATAAAATATAAAATATACTTTGATTTGTTTAACACTTTTTTGGTTACTACATGATTATATATGTGTTATTTCATAGTTTTGATGTCTTCACTATTATTCTGCCATGTAGAAAATAGTAAAAATTAAGAAAAACCCTTGAATGCGTAGGTGTTCTAAAATGTATGACCGGTAGTGTATATTGTCTCTGTTTTTATTGTCTCTGGTTCCAGTCATATAGTCAGTCAGTCATGTTATAGTCAGTCAGTCATGTTATAGTCAGTCAGTCATGTTATAGTCAGTCAGTCAGTCATGTTATAGTCAGTCAGTCATGTTATAGTCAGTCAGTCAGTCATGTTATAGTCAGTCAGTCATGTTATAGTCAGTCAGTCATGTTATAGTCAGTCAGTCATGTTATAGTCAGTCAGTCATGTTATAGTCAGTCAGTCATGTTATAGTCAGTCAGTCATGTTATAGTTAGCCTGTCACATGATTTACTACTTCAGCCTGTGTGCCCTGCCATAAAGGTCTTTGAACCTACATATGCTGGTGGAAAAACATTAACTGCTTTGGGCGTTTTTAAACACTGGTACTGTGTTGGCCCTCTGGGGAAAAAGTAAAAGCTGAGCATGTTATTGAAATTTTGCAGGGCTTTCCTCCCTCCTCCCCCCCCCCTCTCTCAACCACTTAGAAACTATATTAGGCACTCTAATGCAATCTAAAGGAAATAAATAATTGTCTCTTCAGCACCTAGCAGTACACACACACACCAGTGCTCAGAGCAGATGCACTTAAAATGCTTTGCCTCGCTGAGTTGCTGTGAAATAAACAGTCATTGTGACTTTTCCCTGTGATAACTTCAGATTCACACGCTCTCCCATCCTCTGTCACTGTGTTGGATACTTTCTTATGTTGTGGTGATAAAGATACTAGCCAGCTATGAATAGAACACTTCTGAAACATTCAGGTACTGGATGTGCAAGGTTCCGTTTCTCAAAGGTTTTATTTGGAGACCGCCAAGTGCTGTATGCTGAAGAGGTGTTTGTGTCCTTCCAATTATTTGCGTTCTAGGCGCAAATAAATTATATTTTATGACATGGGATAGGATGAGAGTTTGGGCCTCATTTATTGGTCTACCTGTCAATAGGACACAGGAAGCCAGAAAATTAAAACACTGTTTCCCATCCATATAATAATTCCCGAAACTTCCTGACTAGCCATTTCCTACAGGGCTGTACCACGGAAGAGACTTTGGTCACCACTCGTCTGTATGTGGTTCACATCGACCGTGAGCTAATGCACCCTGGTTGGCTGGGTGACCATGGAAGATGGCTGAGGTCATAGTGGCTATTGTTTCCTGGCTGGGGAGAGCCTGGTAATGACACTGAGGTTTTAGTGGACATTACTTAAAGACAAACACAACTTCAGTGTCCCTGGTCGGCCTCGTTGGCAGTCAGGAGGGTTGTAGTAGTCCTACCTAATGGGTTGTGGAAGGGAGACGCAAAGGGAGGAAGAGGGGCTGCTTGAATGACTGTGACTGTGTGTGTGTGTGTGTGTGTGTGTGTGTGTGTGTGTGTGTGTGTGTGTGTGTGTGTGTGTGTGTATGACACACAGAGGGAGGTGAGGAAGACATGCAGGCCTCAGACCCCAGGCCAGACCAGTAGGCCTCCCACTTCTCTGTCAGAGTGAGACCAATAATAACCATGTTGTTTTACTTAACACATCCCATATAGTCAGCTGTTGCTATGGAGAGACTAATTCATACATGCATACAAAATTAGCATCCTGTTGTTAACGAACACCGTGGGCTGAGTGTAACGTTACTCACACACGCTGCCGCCATCATCAGTCTCTGAGTGGCTATGTGTGTGTGTTTGTGTGTGAGCGAGACAAGACAATAAAAAACACTTATATAAGAGAAGGAGAGTGAAGAGGACCCATTTGTTCAGCAGAGAGCTGTGGTTAGACTCAAAAAGGAAGAGGGCTGTGTGTACGAGTGAGTCTGTTTTAGTCTGTTAGTGCTTCAGAGGGGGTAGGGGTGTGAACGATGTTCTGATTTAGTTTTTGTCAGAATGGGTGACTGAGTTTGGAGGGAGAGAAAGAGAGAGGGGTTGTTTGTGTATGGGATGTGTCTGGTTCTCAGGATGTCAGCCCTGGGCCCACAGGTCCTGCTGGAGGATTGTCCTGGCCTGTAGTTCTCAGCACTGGGCCCACGGGTCCTGCTGGAGGATCTCTCCCCCTCTTCCAGCACACTCACCCCCACCCCTCTATGCTCAGGTCTCCTAACACACACACACACACACACACACACACACACACACACCTCCCTAAACCATCCACCTCGATCTGGAGGGTTGACGAATCGAACACAGACCTTGCTGGAAGCAAATTACCAATTTCCCCAGCAATCCCCCATTCCCTCCTCCTCTACTCGCTCATGCCCCTCAGTGCCCTCCTTGACTCATTGCATCAGCCCATTGCTGCACCCCCTCCCATTACATGGTCCTCTTGGGGTTTGTGCCAGGCTGCTGGTTAGCATACTGATCAGGCTTGTGCCCATGAGAGGCCCCTGTCCCCCCTTGATGTCCCTGACGTCCCCCCTTTCCCCCTCCTCATGGGGGATGAAGGGTTGCGTGACTGAGAAGCCCTCAATAGCCTGACTGACTGGCAGCCTCATTGAACCAGGACACCCTGTCTCTGTCCCAGAATGCATCAGGATTCAGGAAGAGCTGTGTTGTATTGTATGAAAGGCTCTCTACTGGAGGGAAAAGGGGATAGAAGGTGACGCTGGGCTGTGAGAGAGAGTGGGGTTTGACTCATTGGTTGAACTAATGGATGTTTATCTTTCTGCTGTGTTTATCGTTCAGTGTGAGGGGATGTTTTTTGATTAGTCTATGCTTCGCCTGACCTGAAACTCATATTTTGTTGTGTAGTTTGTTTGTGAGGCAGAGTGAGCAGTGATGTTTACTGGATGTGAAAGACGTGCCTTGACATGAATGTGGATGGATGACCGGCATACCGCTCATTCCAGATTCTCTCTCCAGGTTGATGTTAAAACTGAACTGTGAAAACATGCTAGTTGATTTAGTGGTGTATTTCTCTCTAGTTTCTCTCTCGAATCTAGTTTTAAACCTGTAGATAGAGAATAGAGCATATGTAGAGAAGATGAGTTAATGTAGTCAGGATGTTATGACTGAGTTATAGAAGTGTTTGGCATGATAAGATACTTCTGACAGTTCTGCCCTCCAGTTCTCAATGTTGGAAGTCCATAGGGTACTCTAACATGCTTACCACACTGTATATTCCCGCCTCTGAGTTGGCCGGAGGCTCTGTTCTCGATTCTTGACTTTGCCATTTGGCAAGATGTGGGGTTGGATGGATGTGGTATCAAAGGAAGTGATGCCAATGTTGAGAAGATCCAACAAATTGAAGCTGAAACCATTCTTTTCATTTTTGTTCCGGCCTGAGTCATCAGCAATCTCAGTCTCACAGAAATGACTTTTCAAGTGTTCAGTGTGTTCAAAAGCATGACTTCTACAAGGTTTTTAGAAAAGATCCGTCAGAACTCTAAACACTGGATGATGAAGAAGGTTTTGTCATTTAGTTACCAATTCTCCCAGCCTCCTCTCAGCTGTTGTGTAGCTCTAAGAACAAGGCTTTCAGAAAGCAGAGTGAGCCACGGTGAAGAGCTATTTAACACCAAGCCAGCAAATTATGTGATGATGCGTTTTTAGCCATTTTCTACTGTTGCGTGGAAACTGAAGACTGAAGGGAATTGCAAAGATTCAGTCCAGAATCTCTTGCTCCATCTCCTATTGACTCCCACTTTAGACCCTCATTTGTACCCTCAAATAGACACACTGTGTTTTTCCTTGTCTCAACATCTCCTCCTGGTGTTGTCTGCAGTGGGTCATTCTCTGGTCAAACAGTTTGGGTTCTTGTAAGACATCAAATCATCGAAAAAGTGCCATTGATACCAACCAGATAGACTTATAAGATCACAATAGTGTCTTTGAATATTTGAGTGGTCATACCCAGTCTCTTTTGCAGATAGGCCTAATTGACCTGTGTACCAGTGTTCTAGTCTGCCGCACATCAGGGCCTGTATTCAAAAAGCGTCTCAGAGTAGGAGTGCTGATCTAGGATACGTTTTTCTTTCAGATCATAATGAATAAGAATATATGGACAAGGGGGGACCTGATCCCAGATCAGCATTCTTTGTTTAATAGGACCTAGCTTCACAGTGAGTGAGTGGTGTTGAAGTGGGCTCTATAAATAGCCGAGGCCATATCAGACCTCTCCTATTGTCCCTCCACAGCAAAACAACATCTAGTCTTTTCCCGGCCCCCGTGCACGGCATGGTGCAGGGCCTTTGTGTGGCCCTATCCCTCGGCCCTGGGCTTTGTCACTGTCACATCTCTCTTTGCTGGGAACCAGGCATGGTGTCATGTTGCTGGGGTCTGCAGGTTGAAGGCTCCCCTATAAGCTTCCATTGACTGGAGGGAGTCATGAGTGGTGGGTGCAGCAACTCACCCAGGGAAACCCTAGTGACGGTTAGGATTACAACATTTTACTGTAAAAATCACTTTACATTATTCTCATATCTCATAATATGAGTTTAGCTTGTTGCCTATACTATACAGGACTATAATATCCTGATATGTAACGTATAAAAAAAATTCCCCCATCACTAACTATCAGTGTGCTATATGCGTCCACTCCTCTCTCCAGTGTTTCTGTTTTTATACAGGTTTCTATCAAGCTCATTTAATGTCTCTATCAAATGGTCTTCTCGACTGTGTTTGAAGTCTCTGACAGCTCAGGTTGGCTAGAAATAGCCTAGATATTTTTTAAGGAATCAGAGTACATCAGCTGTATTGTCTAGTAGAATCCTAGCCTGTCCCTGGTTCCTACAATATTCCATCAATGATGATGATGAGAAATGTGTGAGCAAGGAAGAAGAACACTGAAAATACACTGAGTATACAAAACATTAAGAACACCTGCTCTTTCCATGACATAGACTGACCAGGTGAATCCAGGTGAAAGCTACTCAATATTAGGAAACGGTTCCTAATGTTTGGTATACTCTGTGTATGTAGCCACTCTTGGAGGAGTCGGGAGCACAATCAAAGTACACGTCTTATTGATCAAGGATATATTATAGTACAATACTCCTATTTTCTCAACACACTATACACAGGGTTGAATGGTTCACCATCTGCATTACAGTAAATAGATGATGACTTCAGGCTTAGATGCGGACTAACAACCTTCAGAGCCGGTATCGACATGTCTTCTGTCTCTCATCCTGTCACTGTACAGTTAAAACATACCAAGCTTATTACAGTTTCC
>NW_028160329.1:0-29971 GCF_964263955.1 Coregonus lavaretus | reverse complement strand
GAGAGAGAGGAGAGAGAGAGAGAGAGAGACAGAGAGAGAGAGAGAGAGAGAGACAGAGAGAGAGAGAGAGAGAGAGAGAGAGAGAGAGAGAGAGACAGAGAGAGAGAGAGAGAGAGAGAGAGAGAGAGAGAGAGAGAGAGAGAGAGAGAGAGACAGACAGAGATGGTATAGGCTGTATTAGTACCATGCTGACTGACTGAAAAAAACAGCATTTGATTGTATCCAGATAAAAAGCCAAACGTTTTTATGAAATATTAATGGACCAGAATATCCTTAATTATTTCATTAAAACATTTGTCAGCTAATAATTAATTGTGTGTTGTGTGTGAGGAATGTGTGAAGTGTGTGTGTGTGCATGCTTGCACGCGGTTATGTGTTTGCCCACGCGTGAGTGTGTGTGTGTTTGTGTGTGCACGTGTGTGTGTGTGTGTCGGCTGACCTCTGCATGTGATCCGGCCGATAGCGTCTTGTTACACTTCTCACACTTCAGACAGGGTCTGTGCCAGTCCTTCCCCAGTGATGTCACTCGCTCCGCTGTGAGACAAAGAGATAAGAGGACACGTTTAGCTAATGGACAATGACCCACTCACAATGACATGCATATTCTCACATCACACCACACCACACCACACCGAGAAGGGCACTGTAGTCTGGTGAGGATATTGTCTGGATGTCAGACTGTAGTCTGGTGAGGATACTGTCTGGATGTGAGACTGTAGTCTGGTGAGGATACTGTCTGGATGTGAGACTGTAGTCTGGTGAGGATACTGTCTGGATGTCAGACTGTAGTCTGGTGAGGATACTGTCTGGATGTCAGACTGTAGTCTGGTGAGGATACTGTCTGGATGTGAGACTGTAGTCTGGTGAGGATACTGTCTGGATGTGAGACTGTAGTCTGGTGAGGATACTGTCTGGATGTCAGACTGTAGTCTGGTGAGGATTCTGTCTGGATGTGAGACTGTAGTCTGGTGAGGATACTGTCTCGATGTGAGACTGTAGTCTGGTGAGGATACTGTCTGGATGTCAGACTGTAGTCTGGTGAGGATACTGTCTCGATGTGAGACTGTAGTCTGGTGAGGATACTGTCTGGATGTCAGACTGTAGTCTGGTGAGGATACTGTCTGGATGTCAGACTGTAGTCTGGTGAGGATACTGTCTGGATGTCAGACTGTAGTCTGGTGAGGATACTGTCTGGATGTCAGACTGTAGTCTGGTGAGGATACTGTCTGGATGTCAGACTGTAGTCTGGTGAGGATACTGTCTGGATGTCAGACTGTAGTCTGGTGAGGATACTGTCTGGATGTCAGACTGTAGTCTGGTGAGGATACTGTCTGGATGTGAGACTGTAGTCTGGTGAGGATACTGTCTGGATGTCAGACTGTAGTCTGGTGAGGATACTGTCTGGATGTCAGACTGTAGTCTGGTGAGGATACTGTCTGGATGTCAGACTGTAGTCTGGTGAGGATACTGTCTGGATGTCAGACTGTAGTCTGGTGAGGATACTGCATGTGAGCTCCATGATGTAACGTTACAGACCTAGTTTAGACCAGCACACAGATAACACGTTAGTCACAAGAACATTGGGAGGGTGTGGTGCTTGGCTGAGTGTCCGAGGAGAGCGATAGGAGACTCCCTGAGGAATCTTTCTTCCCTTCCTATTTCCCCTCCTCCCTTGGCATCATAAAAACCCGATAAAGAGAGTATTTATCTTTGGGCTGAGCTGTGAGGAACAATTTGCATCAAACAGCCATCATGGAGACGGTCGTTAAACAGGGGGAAAGCCATAGTTTTTATGAGCAGAAATGTTCAAGCTCGGAGGGCAGCCTGCTGAGACCTATCCCACGATGCAATGGGAGAGAGGGCCAACTAAGCATCTGCTGTGTCTGATGGGAGCCAAATGCTGTACAGTTCATAAAACTGAGCACACACACACGCAAGCACATATACACATACATACATGCAAAGCATCGCAAAAACACATGCCAAATCAAGAGGCCAACTCCAAAACATAAGGACAGGAGGTGCTGAAAGCACAAAAAACATTCTAATAAAGTCATACATAAACTAGAGAAAATTCTAAACACACTGGAGCATAACATTATTACTACAATCTGTGGATATGAATGGGCGTGAGGGTCCTGCTAAAGTCTTACTCAAGACATGATTTAAAGCAAATGTTTAACCAATAAATGACAGATCCATCATGTGAACACTTGCTTCACTTTTGGAATTACTGTAAATTATTCTGAAGGTCTCTACATATTGTAGAATTGCATTTGACTATACTGTATATCTGAGTTCATGCACAGTAGGCCTATGTATCATTAGGTATTTGTCATGTCAGTGATTTAGGGCTCGATTCATTCCGTAGCGCTGAAGATCCGCACTGTAGCGCAAATTAAATTGAAAGGTAATTTCCGATTGAGCCGACATATGCAGCATTTACCCTGAATCCAGTCTCTGTGAACGTGGGAGCATTGCCTTTAAATTTCTATGGAGCTATAGCACGATTCTTCAGCGCTGCAGATTAAATCGAGCCCCTAGTGTGAGTATGGATCCATTCTTGCAACTGCTGTTAGATTATCTTTTTCAGTGTCTCAGTGCAATCAGACGGTCAGTCAGTCAGTCAGTGCAATCAGTCGGTCGGTCAGTCAGTCAGTCAGCCAATCAGTGTCTCAGTGCAGTCAGTCAGCCAGTCAGTCAGTGCAGTCAGTCAGTCAGTCAGTCAGTCAGTCAGTCAGTCACTGCAGTCAGTCAGTCAGTCAGTCAGTCAGTTAGTCAGTCAGCCAGTCAGCCAGTCAGCCAGTCAGTCAGTCAGTCAGTCAGTCAGTCAGTCAGTGCAGTCAGTCAGTGCAGTCAGTCAGCCAATCAGTGTCTCAGTGCAGTCAGTAAGACAGTCAGTCAGCCAGTCAGCCAGTCAGCCAGTCAGCCAGCCAGTCAGTCAGTCAGTCAGTCAGTTAGTCAGCCAATCAGTCAGTCAGTCAGTCAGTCAGTAAGACAGTCAGTCAGCCAGTCAGTCAGCCAGTCAGTCAGTCAGTCAGTCAGTCAGCCAATCAGTGTCTCAGTGCAGTCAGTAAGACAGCCAGTTAGCCAGTCAGCCAGTCAGTCAGCCAGTCAGTCAGCCAGACAGCCAGTCAGTCAGCCAGCCAGCCAGTCAGCCAATCAGTCAGACAGTCAGTCAGCCAGTCAGCCAGTCAGCCAGTCAGCCAGTCAGTCAGTCAGTCAGTCAGCCAGTCAGTCAGCCAGTCAGCCAGTCAGTCAGTCAGTCAGTCAGTCAGCCAGTCAGCCAGTCAGACAGCCAGTCAGTCAGCCAGCCAGCCAGTCAGCCAATCAGTCAGACAGTCAGTCAGCCAGTCAGCCAGTCAGCCAGTCAGCCAGTCAGTCAGTCAGTCAGCCAGTCAGCCAGTCAGCCAGTCAGCCAGTCAGTCAGCCAGTCAGTCAGTCAGCCAGTCAGCCAGTCAGTCAGTCAGTCAGCCAGTCAGCCAGTCAGTCAGTCAGTCAGTCAGTCCTACAGCATTCCAGATGTCTCTGTAGAGGCTGGGTGGAATGGAACCAGGGCCAAGGGTTTTGGCCTCCCTCTGGGCCACAGTAATTACTGTACTTCCACTAACAAGATGAGGAAACAGAGAAAGGATGTCCCTCTCCACTACCCTGGGACAGAATATAATGGTGCTGCTGTGTCTGAAGTGCTCTAGGTTGAGTTATAGTGTCAGAGGGTAACAGAGGCCCTGTTGGGTTACAGTAATAGACCTTATTCACACAGGGGTATTAATTCCTACTCTGGAACAATCATGGCCGACACGTGAATAAGGTCTATTCTGATTAATCTAGCAACATTCCTTCATTTCTGTTGTCACCACTGGTTGTGAATGGTCAGCTCATTCCTCAGGCACTCAGAGCTGTTGTCCATCTGTCTGTCTGTAGGGTGGGTGTGTGAATGAAGTTTATGTACAGACATAGATCGATCAGTCCCCCTGATGTCAATGTCATGGGGTGTGTCTACTGTAACTGGGGTGTGTCTACTGTAATTGGGGTGTGTCTACTGTAATTGGGGTGTGTCTACTGTAACTGGGGTGTGTCTACTGTAACTGGGGTGTGTCTACTGTAACTGGGGTGTGTCTACTGTAACTGGGGTGTGTCTACTGTAATTGGGGTGTGTCTACTGTAACTGGGGTGTGTCTACTGTAACTGGGGTGTGTCTACTGTAATTGGGGTGTGTCTACTGTAACTGGGGTGTGTCTACTGTAACTGGGGTGTGTCTACTGTAATTGGGGTGTGTCTACTGTAACTGGGGTGTGTCTACTGTAATTGGGGTGTGTCTACTGTAATTGGGGTGTGTCTACTGTAATTGGGGTGTGTGCGAACGAGACGGGGGACTAGATCTGCTGTCTGCATCAATTAGCTCATTACTGTGAAGCAATAATATGAATGGTCCCTCCCATACACACACACACACACACACACACACACACACGGATGAAAAAACACCCCAACGGGGAAGCATTCAACCCTTCACTCACTATGTCCAACCCACAGAAGACAGAATGATGGATGGAGATGTTCCTGTACCTCTACGTGTCATCCTCTTAAATAATTATTCATATGACACCTGGGTCACGTGACAGGAAGTGAAGCACTTCTGTTTTCCGTCTCTAATTTTTCATTTTTACTTTCACGTGTTCTATGGTTGAATTAGTACAGGGGACACCTACAATGTCAGGCTATAATGTATAAAGACTACGGATAGATGCTTCAGAGGTGCTAGAATTGTAATGCTTGTTTATTCATATGTTATTCTATGTCCTGACTGAGACAATACAGGCCTTTGAGAAGCAATGTTACAAAATAACACTCCTCACAACACTCCAACTATGCTGAATAACACTTCTTACACCACTCCAACTACCCTGAATAACCCTGGATTGGTTCAGATCTTAATCTAAATGGTCCATTAAGATAATGTATCTTAATGGACCACGTAGTTAAAGTGATCTATTTGTGGTTCCTGGGTAATTCTCTGCACACTGTGACGGTTGGAGCTCCTCCTTAGCTCTTACTCTCTCTCTCCTCCTCTCTTCTCTCTGTCTCTGTCTTTCTCTCTCTATCTGTCTCTTTGTCGTTACAGGGAGGGTGGGTACGTTTGATTGTTTTCTGGCCTTCTTCCCTCCTCCCTCTCCTCTCTCTGGAAGAAGACAGTACTTTCCCTCCATCAGTCATTGACTTAGGCAGCAGTAGAATGATTGCTTCCATCTGAGAGCTCAGCCACCCCTGGGAGAGAGAGGCAGGGAGCTGGGGGCTCTGGAGAGTCGAGATGGGGTGGGTAGAGAGAGAGGGAGCTGGGGGCTTTGGAGAGTCGAGATGGGGTGGGTAGAGAGAGAGACATGGAGCTGGGGGCTTTGGAGAGTCGAGATGGGGTGGGTAGAGAGAGAGAGGGAGCTGGGGGCTTTGGAGATTCGAGATGGGGTGGGTAGAGAGAGAGAGACATGGAGCTGGGGGCTTTGGAGAGTCGAGATGGGGTGGGTAGAGAGAGAGACATGGAGCTGGGGGCTCTGGAGAGTCGAGATGGGGTGGGTAGAGAGAGAGACATGGAGCTGGGGGCTTTGGAGAGTCGAGATGGGGTGGGTAGAGAGAGAGACATGGAGCTGGGGGCTTTGGAGAGTCGAGATGGGGTGGGTAGAGAGAGAGAGGGAGCTGGGGGCTTTGGAGAGTCGAGATGGGGTGGGTAGAGAGAGAGACATGGAGCTGGGGGCTCTGGAGAGTCGAGATGGGGTGGGTAGAGAGAGAGAGGGAGCTGGGGGAGCTATGAGGTGGGATGAGAGAAGATCAGCAAAGGAAAAAGACAGTTTAGCAAGAAAGGAGATGTGGAGGTAAATTATATGTATAGAATCGGAAATAGGCCCGGTCAGGTAGTAAAACAGGCCTACAGTGGAACAGGTCATAGAGAGTTGCTGCACAAGCATTCCCAAGCTAGATCGGGTGTCAGGTAGCCTAGCGGTTAAGATTGTTGGGCCATGAACCGAAAGGTTGCTGGTTTGAATCCCCAAGCCGACTAGGTGAAAAATGCGCCCTTGAGCAAAGCAATTTATCCTAATTGCTCTTGATAGGAGTATCTACTAAAATGTAATTTAGTATAGCTGCTCCCTTGAGCAATGACAGATACTTTCTGAAAACAACTATTTCATATATTTATGAAAGTGAAAACTGAAAAAACAAGCTAAAGAAACAAAGCTTAGCTTCAACGCCCTTTTGCTCTGAGACGTTTTATTCAAGAGCTGCAGAGAGACACAGAGCTGTTTTTTCACGGGGGCTTTTTCAGAAGTACATTAAAAAAACGAGAAAGTTGATCCGCAGAGAGGAAAAATTAATCTGACTGCAGGGTCAATTAATCTGACTGATGGTTACTGCCGACTTGACCATGTATGAATTTCACATTTCAAACCTGATATATAGATAATGATTTCATAGTCCAATAAAAGTCTGAGAGATATATTGTATTAGGATGTCTTACTGCCCACTGTAGCCTTAATCCCTGTGTTATTTGATCCCCTCTCTTCCTAATGCAGTAAGTGCCGTATGCTAAGCCACTGACTTGGCAGGACCTGCAGCACCACAGCTAGTCTGTTGTAAAGATGTTAACACTTTTGGAAAATCTCCAGAGTCTGAGGGGGAAAAGACTCCCATTAAATTCTATGTATAGCTTTCACTGCATCTGATTTGAGTAGAATTGTGTCTTCCTCTTTTGGGAAGGGCAAATAAACATTGCAGTCATTAACCAATTAGTCAACTAGTATTACTAAAATTGTTATTAACTAGTTATTAAAAGTTTGCACCCCAAAAATATTTTGCAGTCACAGACATGTTCATTCTATATATAACTCCTAACAGGAAATTGCTCAAGTGAAGCATTGCTCCTTATCTCTCTCATAATCTCTCAAGCGTTTTTTTACAGCTGCAGACAAGTTGGTTAACTAAATTGTATTGAACTGTCTGCAGGTTTCGTCAAATGTAAAATACGGTACGATAACTCCGAGCAGGTATGTTGAATAAATTAAATGCAAAATGTTTAGCAAAAATAGTGAATAATAATTTTGATCCACACAATAAAGACGTCTTACCGAAGTAAACTTCCTTCGTGCATTTTGGGCACTTTGGCATGGTGAAGTGTTGGTCTCCGGGATAGAAAGAAGTATCCTAGTTGAATTAATGTTCACAGCAGTTATACAGCAGCAGCCCACCTGTCCGTTCTAAACCACGCCTCGTTGTGAAGTGCAGATGTTTGCGCGCCTTCGTATTTATACCGCTCAGGAAATAGTTGCTCTCGGTGTAACTGAATAGAGGGTGAGGCTTTGACAGTGTGTGTGTGTGTGTGTGTGTGTGCGTGCATGCGTGTGTGTTTGTGTGTGATATATATATATATATATATATATATATATAGAGAGAGAGAGAGAGAGAGAGAGAGAGAGAGAGAGAGAGAGAGCGAGTGAAAGAGAGAGAGAGAGCGAGAGCGAGAGCGAGAGCGAGCGAGAGAGAGAGACAGAGACAGAGACAGAGACAGAGATAGAGATAGCGATTTTTGGAGTTGAGTCAGTGTGCCTCTAAGATCAAGTCAGGAAATCATGTCAGAAACGCTTTTGTGCACTACCCTATTCCTTTTGGATAGTTAAAGTTTTATTCACCCCTTTCTGTTCATATAGGCTATATTCTAAATAATTGAATTTAATTAATATATATATACATATATATATCAGTTATTAAAAACATGTTTGCAACATACAGTGCCTTCAGAAAGTATTCACACCCCTTGACTTTTTCCACATTTTGTTGTGCTACAGCCTGAATTTAAAATCGATTATATATATTTTTTTCTCACCCATCTACACACAATAATGACAAAGTGAAAACATATTTTTAGATAATTTGCAAATGTATTGAAAATGAAATACAGAAATATCTAATTTACATAAGTATTCACACCCTTGAGTCAAAACATGTTAGAATTACCTTTGGCAGCGATTACAGTTGTGAGTCTTTCTGGGTAAGTCTCTAAGAGCTTTGCACACCTGGATAGTACAACATTTGCCCATTATTATTTTCAAAATTCTTCAAGTTCTGTCAAATTGGTTGTTGATCATTGCTAGACAACCATTTTTAAATCTTGCCATAGATTTTCAAGCAGATTTCATTCAAAACTGTAATTCAGCCACTCAGGAACATTCCCTGTCTCCTTGGTAAGCAACTCCAGTGTAGATTACGCCTTGTGTTTTAGGTTATTTTCCTGCTGAAGGGTGAATTCATCTCCCAGTGTCTGGTGTAAAGCAGACTGAACCAGGTTTTCCTGTAGGATTTTGCCTGTGCTTAGCTCCATTCCATTTATTTTTTATCCTGAAAAACTCCCCAGTCCTTAACAATTACAAGCATACCCATAACATGATGCAGCAAGCACTATGCTTGAAAATATGGAGAGTGGTACTCAGTGATGTGTTGGATTTGCCCCAAACATAACACTTTGTATTCAGGACAAAAAGTACATTCATTTTGTCACATTTTATGCAGGATTACTTTAGTGCCTTGTTGCAAACAGGATGCATGTTTTAGAATATTTTTATTTTGTATAGGCTTCCTTCTTTTCACTCTGTCAATTAGGTTAGTACTGTGGAGTAACTACAATGTTGTTGATCCATCCTCAGTTTTCTCCTATCACAGCCATTCAACTCTGTAACTGTTTTAAAGTCATCATTGGACTCATGGTGAAATACCTGATTGGTTTCCTTCCTCTCCGGCAACTGAGCTAGGAATGACTCCTGTATCTTTGTAGTGACTTGGTACAGTATATTGAAACACCATCCAAGGTGTAATTAATAACTTCACCATGCTCAAAGGGATATTCAATGTCTGCTTTTTAAAAATGTTTACCCATCTACCAATAGGTGCCATTCTTTGAGAGGCATTTGAAAACCTCAATGGTCTTTGTGGTTGAATCTGTGTTTGAAATTCACTGCTCGACTGAGGGACCTTACAGATTTAATGACGTAGTCATTAAAAAATCATGTTAAACACTGTTATTGCACACAGAGTGAGTCCATGCAACTTATTATGTGAGTTGTTAAGCACATTTTTACTCCTGAACTTATTTAGGCTTGCCATAACAAAAAGGTTGAATAGTTATTTAATTTTTAATTAATTTGTAAAAATGTCTAAAAACATAATTCCACTTTGATATTATGGGGTATTGTGTGTAGGCCAGTGACATTTTTTTTTTTTTTTACAATTCAGGCTGTAGCACAACAAAATGAGGAAAAAGTCAAGGGGTGTGAATACTTTCTGAAGACACTGTATATGAAGGGTCATAATTTGCATGCTTATAAGGTCACAGTATTCTGCTCACTAGGCACTAGGCAACACCCAGCTTCAAAGTTCAGTTTCCTTCCTTAGTGTGCAGGTGCGGATGTTTCAATACAACCCACTCCCATGTCCACCGCAAGCTGTAGCCTACTGAACACCGCAGTGACTCAACGCTGATAGAAAATCAAACAGGAAAAGCAATGTGAGAGAATATGAAGTTGTTTTGAGCAGAATATGACCATCATTTTTTAAACTTTATAATAAACGTATAATAATTACTTTATAGCAAACATATTTTATTAATGGAGAGAGTGCCTCACCTTTCAATGGATTGTTAACACATCGGGACCTGTCTGCACTGCAACAATATGATCTGACCCTCCTACCTGTTCCACCTGAATTACAGGGAACCTTTAGCTGATAAATTGTCATGCCCAGGGAGTGAGGTTACCTCATTTTTATAGATGATTGAAGACATCCTCTTGGCCTGGGCTGCGTTCAGCAGGGCACAACGTTGTGGAACACTCAGGCAGAAATATATATGTAGAATAAACATGCTTCTCTGACATGTAAAACATGGACTCTATAATCATGACATTTGTATCTGCAACCTTCCACAATGTTTAATATTTATTTTACCCCATTGAGTCCCATTGAGACCAAGGTCTATTTTGCAAGGGAGCCCTGCATCTCACAAATTACACAACAATTACACAATCACGGCAGCATTGATCATGCCCCTGTTCTTGGGTTAGGCTGTAGTTGACCTTTACTACAGCCTAGTAACCATGCTTCTACCCATGTGACCAAAGCTACTGTTTGTTTGTTGGTTACGGTCTCTAACAGACAATCTAGGACAGTGTAGGAGTTTCATTGACTTGTGACTACAGTGATTACGGTGTGGTGTCGTCACAAATGTCTTTGCCAAAGAGACAGGGAGTGTTTTGAACGTGTGAATGCCGATCCGGGCCAGCCCTGTCAGGCTTGTGTAATGATTACACCACGCCTAGGACCAGAGAACAAGACTTTAACCTTTTCTAATACTTTAGCCTTGATCAATGAATATTACTTGGTCATAACCTGAGCTTGTATTCTTAACTCATAGGCAACCAGTTAAAACACAGACACTTGAATCTACAGTATGTTAAGTGTGTGATTAAATTGCAAACATCTACCAAGCTCACACACCACCACAACACCACACCTCCACACCACCACAACACCACAACACCACAACACCACAACACCACACCACCACACCACACCCCACAACACCACCACACCACACACCCCACAACACCACCACACACCACACCACCACACCACAACACACCACACCACCACCACACCACACACCACACATCCCACAACACCACCACACACCACACCACCACACCACCACCACACCACACACCACCACCACACACCACATCACCACACCACCACACACCACACCACCACCACAACACACACCACACACCCCACCACACCCCCACAACACCACCACACATCACACCAAAACACCACCACACACCCCACAACACTACCACACCACCACACCACCACCACACCACACACCACACACCCCACAACATCACCACACACCACCACACCCCACAACACCACCACACACCACACCAAAACACCACCACACACCCCACAACACCACCACACCACCACACCACCACACCGCCACACCACCACCACACCACACACCACACACCCCACAACACCACCACACACCACCACCACACCCCACAACACCACCACACACCACATCACCACACCACCACACACCACACCACCACCACAACACACACCACACACCCCACCACACCACCACAACACCACCACCCCACCACACCACACCCCACAACACCACCACACACCACATCACCACACCACCACACACCACACCACCACCACAACACACACCACACACCCCACCACACCCCACAACACCACCACACATCCTTTGACTTGTTCATGGAGGTTTTGTGTACTAGAGCTCCCTCTCCCTCCTTCTCTCCCTATATCTCCTCTCCTCCTTTCTCCACCTAGACTGATGTTGACAGTAGACCAACCAGGCATGCTATATAGACTGATATTGACAGTGGACCAACCAGGCACGCCATATAGACTGATGTTGACAGTGGACCAACCAGGCACGCTATATAGACTGATGTTGACAGTAGACCAACCAGGCACGCTATATAGACTGATGTTGACAGTGGACCAACCAGGCACGCTATATAGACTGATGTTGAAAGTAGACCAACCAGGCACGCTATATATACTGATGTTGACAGTGGACCAACCAGGCACGCTATATAGACTGATGTTGACAGTGGACCAACCAGGCACACCATATAGACTGATGTTGGCAGTGGACCAACCAGGCGCGCTATATAGAGTGATGTTGACAGTGAATCAACCAGGCACACCATATAGACTGATGTTGACAGTGGACCAACCAGGCATGCCATATAGACTGATGTTGGCAGTGGACCAACCAGGCACACCATATAGACTGATGTTGACAGTGGACCAACCAGGCATGCCATATAGACTGATGTTGACAGTGGACCAACCAGGCACGCTATATAGACTGATGTTGGCAGTGGACTAACCAGGCACGGTATATAGACTGATGTTGGCAGTGGACCAACCAGGCACGCTATATAGACTGATGTTGGCAGTGGACCAACCAGGCATGCTATGTAGACTGATGTTGAAAGTAGACCAACCAGGCACGCTATATAGACTGATGTTGGCAGTGGACCAACCAGGCATGCCATATAGACTGATGTTGACAGTGGACCAACCAGGCACGCTATATAGACTGATGTTGGCAGTGGACCAACCAGGCATGCCATATAGACTGATGTTGGCAGTGGACCAACCAGGCACGCTATATAGACTGATGTTGGCAGTGGACCAACCAGGCATGCTTTATAGACTGATGTTGACAGTGGCCCAACCAGGCACGCCATATAGACTGATGTTGAAATTAGACCAACCAGGCACGCTATATAGACTGATGTTGACAGTGGACCAACCAGGCACGCTATATAGACTGATGTTGACAGTGGACCAACCAGGCACACCATATAGACTGATGTTGACAGTGAACCAACCAGGCATGCCATATAGACTGGTGTTGACAGTGAACCAACCAGGCACACTATATAGACTGATGTTGACAGTGGGCCAACCAGGCACGCTATATAGACTGATGTTGGCAGTGGACCAACCAGGCACGCTATATAGACTGATGTTGACAGTGGACCAACCAGGCACGCTATATAGACTGATGTTGGCAGTGGACCAACCAGGCACGCTATATAGACTGATGTTGGCAGTGGACCAACCAGGCACGCTATATACACTGATGTTGACAGTGGACCAACCAGGCACGGTATATAGACTGATGTTGGCAGTAGACCAACCAGGCACGCTATATAGACTGATGTTGACAGTGGACCAACCAGGAACGGTATATAGACTGATGTTGGCAGTGGACCAACCAGGCACGCTATATAGACTGATGTTGGCAGTGGACCAACCAGGCACGCTATATAGACTGATGTTGACAGTGGACCAACCAGGCACGCTATATAGACTGACGTTGACAGTGACCCAACCAGGCACGCTATATAGACTGATGTTGACAGTGGACCAACCAGGCACGCTATATAGACTGATGTTGGCAGTGGACCAATCAGGCACGCTATATAGACTGATGTTGGCAGTGGACCAACCAGGCACGCTATATAGACTGATGTTGGCAGTAGACCAACCAGGCACGCTATATAGACTGATGTTGACAGTGAACCAACCAGGCACGCTATATAGACTGATGTTGGCAGTGGACCAACCAGGCACGCTATATAGACTGATGTTGGCAGTGGACCAACCAGGCACGCTATATAGACTGATGTTGACAGTGGACCAACCAGGCACGGTATATAGACTGATGTTGGCAGTAGACCAACCAGGCACGCTATATAGACTGATGTTGACAGTGGACCAACCAGGCACGCTATATAGACTGATGTTGGCAGTGGACCAACCAGGCACGCTATATAGACTGATGTTGGCAGTGGACCAACCAGGCACGCTATATAGACTGATGTTGACAGTGGACCAACCAGGCACGCTATATAGACTGACGTTGACAGTGACCCAACCAGGCACGCTATATAGACTGATGTTGGCAGTGGACCAATCAGGCACGCTATATAGACTGATGTTGGCAGTGGACCAACCAGGCACGCTATATAGATTGATGTTGGCAGTAGACCAACCAGGCACGCTATATAGACTGATGTTGACAGTGGACCAACCAGGAACGCTATATAGACTGATGTTGGCAGTGGACCAACCAGGCACGCTATATAGACTGATGTTGACAGTAGACCAACCAGGCACGCTATATAGACTGATGTTGACAGTGGACCAACCAGGCACGCTATATAGACTGATGTTGGCAGTGGACCAACCAGGCACGCTATATAGACTGATGTTGACAGTGGACCAATCAGGCACGCTATATATACTGATGTTGACAGTGGACAGTGGGTAAGTACTGATCAACTCCCTCTCTCTGAGCTAATAAAATCAATCCTGCGATGAATCTGTTAAGAATCTCCAGTAGCTTGTTTTATTTGAACCGGGACATTGTTGGCCTCTTTTATTTGCGGGAGTAGCTTAACTCCACAGAATGATGGATAGGGGTCCATCCAGCAGGGTGACAGCAGAGAGAGAGGAGAGTTCAACACAAAACATACAGGCTGGGATCAAGACTATTAGTAAAACAAACCAGTCCTGCAAATCTGTCAGGCAGAGAAGGAGAGAGAGATGGAGAGAGAGATGGAGAGAGAGATGGAGAGAGAAAGAGCCAGGATTGAGAGGATAACATGCTGCAGACAGAGAGAGGGAGGGGGAGAGAGGGAGGGAGAGGGAGGGAGAGAGAGAGGGATACAGGGAGGGAGAGAGAGGGAGAGAGAGGGAGGGAGAGAGGGATACAGGGAGGGAGAGAGAGGGAGAGAGAGGGAGGGAGAGAGGGATACAGGGAGGGAGAGAGAGGGAGAGAGAGGGAGGGAGAGAGGGATACAGGGAGGGAGAGAGAGGGAGAGAGAGGGAGGGAGAGAGGGATACAGGGAGGGAGGCCGGCCAGGACTGTTGGCCAGTAGATTCAAGCTACAGGACTCAATGTCCTCTTCTTTGAGGCTTGAACAGAGACAAAGGGACAGTGAGGTGCTGTCAGAGCATGGGAAGTGATTGTTATTCACATGCTCTCTCTCTCTCTCTCACACACACACACACACACACACACACACACACACACACACACACACACACAGGAGATGTTCTGTAGAGTCACCACCTGTGGCTGTCCTATCTCTTCTCTCTTAATACTCCCATTACCTCATTATACTGATAACCCCACATTATGATGTCATCAGCATGGGAAACGTTGAGCCACTAGCTACGCTTTGATGAGGTTGCTAGGCGGATTAATGTTCCCACCACATCAGAGCTTGTCCTGATTGGCTCCATAAACACCTGTGCTGTCAATCAACAGGGTAATGACACATCATTAACTTGCAGACAGACAGTAACCACTGTGTACCACACCCATGCTTCAAATGTTACAAACATCTTCCAGTGGCAGCTTTGGTGGTAAAATCATAGCACTGAAACAACCCCTTTTTATTGATATACTGTAGAATTTAAACACATCATATCCACAAAGAGTTTTTACCCAAAAGCCCTAAACGTTGCTCTTACTATTATAATTGACATGTTTATGGGATTTATGTAGGCCTTTTGTATCATGTCATTTTATCTGAGGCTTAGCTTTCTTCCTTCCTTTCATACCTCCAGCCCCTCAGAGCAGATCCAGCCTGTCCACATACGCTACAGTCATCATGAATAGCTGTAGGACTTCACAGCAGATCCAGGACCAACAAGTCATAGAGATCAACATGTTGGCTGCATCCTTGTTGTTACAGAAACAGTTGACTCTGTGAAAGAGTTGACGGCTGCAGTAACAACAACTTGTATTGTTTGTAATAATATAATATAATATGCCATTTAGCAGACGCTTTTATCCAAAGCGACTTACAGTCATGTGTGCATACATTTTTATGTATGGGTGGTCCCGGGGATCGAACCCACTACCCTGGCGTTACAAGCGCCCTGCTCTACCAATTGAGCTACAGAGGACCACGTGTGACTTTTCGACTGCGTCATAGTATTATGAGTGATGTTTCTGTGTAGGTTGGCAATCCCTTTGTTGGATGATTGCTCAGCTCACGGTCTCACATAGAAAACATTCCAGAGCCTCTCTGCAAGAAGTGAGAGACTGCAGACAAGTTCAATTTTTGTTTGACTTTGATATGTGTCAAGAAGTGGCTTACTGTCAAAACAAATATCCTACGCCCACATGCAGACACACACTCTCACACATTCTGGACACCAATATGGGCACATGTAAATAATGTATCTGTCCTTGTGTGCACTGGGTTCTAAGCATGTACAGTATATGTGAGTGTTTATAATTGAATAATTGAATAATTGTCACGCCCTGGCTCTGGGGACTCTTAAATGTTGAGCCAGGGTGTGGATTTTCATTGTTTAGGTTTCTATGTTTTTGTTCTAGATCGTGTTGATCTATGTTGGCCAGGGTGGTTCCCAATCAGAGACAGCTGTAGCTCGTTGTCTCTGATTGGGGTCCATACTTAGGCAGCCTGTTGGCACCAGTTAGTTTGTGGGATCTTGTTCCGTAAAGGTTTGTGTTGTGTAACCTCAGGACTTCACGTATCGTTTTGTTGTTTTGTTCATGTGTTGTGTACGAAATAAAATGTACGCTTATCACGCTGCGCCTTGGTTCCACGAGTCATCAGTCAACGTGCGTGACAGAAGATCCCACCTAAAGAGGACAAAGCAGCGTGTCCAGGAACAGACAGCCTGGACTTGGGAGGAGATCCTGGACGGGAAGGGATCCTGGACTTGGGAAGAGATTCAGGCCGGAATGGATCGCCATCCTTGGGAGGAGACTGTGGAGGCGCGACAGAGAGGAGCAGCGGCAACGCAGAGGGTACCGGCCGAGGAGGAAGCCCGAGAGACAGCCCCAAGAAAATGTTTTGGGGGGGCTAAAAGGGTGGTTGGCGGAGCCTAGAGTTAGAGCAGAGCCAACTCCCCGTACTCAGGCTAGGAAGCGTGAGACTGGGCAGGCTCCGTGTTATGCGGAGCCACGTACTGTGCCGCGAGTGTTCCGGCACAGTCCTGTACGTCCGGTGCTAGCACCACGCACGTGTCGTGCTAAGATGGGCATGCAGCCAGGACGGGGTGTGCCGGCTCAACGCTCGTGGCCTCCAGTACGCCTCCTCAGTCCCGTATATCCTGCGCCAGTGCCACGTGCTGTAGCGCCAGTACGAGTGCACAGCCCTGTACGTCCTGTGCTGATGCCTCACACATATTGTGTGGAAATAGGCATTCAGCCACGATGGGTTGTGTCAGCTCTCCACTCCAGACCTCCAGTCCGCCTCCACAGTCCGGCCCGGCCCGTTCCGGCTCCCCGCACCAAGCCAGTGGTGCGTGTTCCCAGTCCAGCCCGGCCTGTTCCTGCTCCCCGCACCAAGCCAGTGGTGCGTGTTCCCAGTCCAGCCCAGCCTGTTCCTGCTCCCCGCACCAAGCCAGTGGTGCGTGTTCCCAGTCCAGCCCGGCCTGTTCCTGTCCCGCGCACCAAGCCAGTGGTGCGCGTCGCCAGCCCGGTCCGGCCTGTTCCTGCCCCTCGCACCAAGCCAGTGGTGCGCGTCGCCAGCCCGGTCCGGCCTGTTCCTGCTCCCCGCACCAAGCCAGTGGTGCGCGTCGTCAGCCCGGTCCGGCCCGTTCCTGCTCCCCGCACCAAGCCAGTGGTGCGCGTCGCCAGCCCGGTCCGGCCCGTTCCTGCTCCCCGCACCAAGCCAGTGGTGCGCGTCGCCAGCCCGGTGCGGCCTGTTCCTGCTCCCCGCACCAAGCCAGTGGTGCGCGTCGCCAGCCCGGTCCGGCCTGGTCCTGCTCCCCGCACCAAGACAGTAGTGCGTGTCATCAGCCCGGTCCGGCCCGTTCCTGCTCCCCGCACCAAGCCAGTGGTGCGCGTCGTCAGCCCGGTCCGGCCCGTTCCTGCTCCCCGCGCCAAGCCAGTGGTGCGTTTGTCCAGTCCGGCACGGCCCGTGCCTGTTCCACCGGTGCCTGGTCCGGCACCGGTCAGCTGCTCCACTCCGGAGTCAGAGCAATCCGCTCCACCGGTGTCCAGTCCAGCTCCGGCCAGCGGCTCCAGTCCGGAGCCGGTAAGGTTTGGTCCATCGTCGTCGGGTCCATCTCCAGTCAGCGGGACCAGACCAGGGGCGCAACGGGGAGGTGGAGAAAAGGTGGTGGTCACGCCCAGAGCCGGATCCGCCTCCGAGGCGGAATGCCCACCCGGTCCCTACCCTCTTGTGTTTGTGTGGCGCGGTCGCAGTCCGCGCCTTTGGGGGGGGTACTGTCACGCCCTGGCTCTGGGGACTCTTAAATGTTGAGCAAGGGTGTGGATTTTCATTGTTTAGGTTTCTATGTTTTTGTTCTAGATCGTGTTGATCTATGTTGGCCAGGGTGGTTCCCAATCAGAGACAGCTGTAGCTCGTTGTCTCTGATTGGGGTCCATACTTAGGCAGCCTGTTGGCACCAGTTAGTTTGTGGGATCTTGTTCCGTAAAGGTTTGTGTTGTGTAACCTCAGGACTTCACGTATCGTTTTGTTGTTTTGTTCGTGTGTTGTGTACGAAATAAAATGTACGCTTATCACGCTGCGCCTTGGTTCCACGAGTCATCAGTCAATGTGCGTGACAATAATAGGACGATCTGTCATGAATGTCTGTGGAATGCGGTAGGCCAGAGTCAAGCGCAGGACACAGAATGAAATGAAAATCTACTTTACTGAATAGTAAAGAAACAAGCAAAACCTCTAAACACAGGGAGGAGCAAACCCGCTCACAAACGACACTCGTAACAAGTAACAAACATGCACAACACACAGTGGGGCGAACAGGTTAAATAGGGAAGGACATAATACCATAATGGGAAACAGGTGTGCAACACTAGACAACAATCAGATGAACATAGAAACATAAAACATAGATCGGCAGCAGCTAGTATTCCGGTGAGGACGAACGCCGTAGCCTGCCCGAACCAGAAGGAAGGGCAGTCTCGGCAGAATCCGTGACACAATCACATGGAAGCCATTGAGAATAGGTTCAGAAAACAATTATCTAAACTCAAACCCACCACCCTCAAACAGTTGTCATAAAGAGCAACTTCATGCCGGGCACGATGTTGGCAAGAACACAACTATTTGTCAGAAAATCCCCAAACAAACAAACAACAGGAATAAAAATGACGGTTTCCTAGGCAACGGGTAATTATTTATCAGGGTTGTGTGTCCTGTGCCATGGTTACGAGAAGCTCCATCAAAACAGGATATGAAACAGTGGTGTGCGTTTGATGATTGTCTACAGTCACTTCCAGTTCTCTCTGGGTAGAGTCAGATTTGAAGCATTAAAAAAATTGGTTTTGTATTTATATTTGTATTTATTATTTATTTATTATGATTTACTATGGATCCCCATTAGTTCCTGCGAAGTCAGCAGCTACTCTGCCTGGGATCCAGCAAAATTAAGGAAGTTATGTACAATTAAAAACATGACATTACATTTCGCAACAGATTTTACAACACATTAAGTGTGTGCCCTACTCTACTACCACATATCTACAACACACAATCCATGTGTACGTGTGTGTATAGTATGTTATCGTGTGTGTGTATGCATGTGTCTGTGCCTGTGTGTGTGTCTCTTCACAGTCCCCGCTGTTCCATAAGGTGCATTTGTATCTGTTTTTTAAATCTAATTTTACTGCTTGCATGAGTTACTTGATGTGGAATAGAGTTCCATGTAGTCATGGCTCTATGTAGTACTGTGCGCCTCCCATAGTCTGTTCTGGACTTGGGGACTGTGAAGAGACCTCTGGTGACATGTCTTGTGGGGTATGCATGAGTGTCTGAGTAGTGTGCTAGTCGTTTAAACAGACAGCTCGGTGCATTCAACATGTCAATACCTCTCACAAATACAAGTAGTGATGAAGTCGATATCTCTTATATTTTGAGCCAGGAGAGATTGACATGCATATTATTAATGTTAGCTCTCTGTGTACATTTAAGAGCCAGCCGTGCTGCCCTGTTCTGAGCCAATTGTAATTTTCCTAAGTCCCTCTTTGTGGCATCTGACCACAAGACTGGACATTAGTCCGGGTGTGACAAAACTAGGGCCTGTAGGACCTGCCTTGTTGATAGCGTTGTGAAGAAGGCAGCACAGCGCTTTATTATGGACAGACCTCTCCCAATCTTAGCTACTGTTGGAATTACTTTTTCTTCCCTCCAGGCCTGAGGGCACACACATTCTAGTAGGCTTAGATTGAAGAGATGGCAAATAGGAGTGGCAATATCGTCTGCTATTATCCTCAGTAATTTTCCATCCAAGTTGTCAGACCCAGGTGGCTTGTCATCAGTGGAATACCATCTCTTATCAATGAAATACAACATTTTATCAATGAAACACAATATTTTATAAATGAAATACAATCTCTCAATCAAAGTGAATTTTGCCTGAATCAAAGTGGACTTTACGATGTAAAAGCAATATTGTTTCAGTGTGACTATGAAAAGGCAATGCATGTTTTGGAAAATAAAGCCCGTCGTCCAGAAGTGTCTATATGTCATCTCAGTGCTGCAGTAGTCTCCCTCTGTCTTCCCCAGCGCTCTCACTGTGTCGTCATATTTACCACTCCCACATGTTTCACTTCATGATTTATGTGTGAAAAGCAGCCAACAAGTGCTAAGCATATGTGGGAACCCCTTCAAGACTGTTGGAAAAGCATTCCAGGTGAAGCTGGTTGAGAGAATGCCAAGAGTGTGCAAAGCTGTCATCAAGGCAAAGGGTGGTTATTTGAAGAATCTCAAATATAAAATATGTTCAGATTTGTTTAACACTTTTGTGGTTACTACATGATTACATATGTGTTATTTCATAGTTTTGATGTCTTCACTATTATTCTACAATGTAGAAAATAGTAAAAATAAAGAAAAACCCTTGAATGAGTAGGTGTGTCCAAACTTTTGACTGGTAGTGTAGGTCATTGGTCTGTGGCTACTACAGTAAAACGGAGCATTCCAGAACACTATCGACTAGAGCATTAGATCCTGTGCTGCTGTTGCTGCTGCTACAGAAGTAAAGCAAAGTGTTCTAAATAGGTGATTAAACTTTCCTGCTAATAAACGTTGACAGGAAGGAGCTCTGATTACCATCACAGGGTGTTTTATTATGAAATGTATGTCTCCAATTTTCTCCACGCTAAGACAATAGCCCTTTGCTATAAAAGTAATGTTTGGAATTCCTTATGTGTAGGACCAGGAGGTTTTCCTGAACACATGACCTGACCATGAAAAGCTCTGGGCCTTAGTCATTAGACATTACTTCTTGAGAAGGTACAATAATGTTGCTGGACCCCAGGAAGAGTAGCTGCTGCCTTGGCATCCATAATAAATTCAAATAAAATAGATGTAGGTATTAGGACCAATAAAAGCCAGACTAATGACAGTGTTTTATGACATCAACAGCTCTGAATAAGAGTATACAGTGGGGAGAACAAGTATTTGATACACTGCCGATTTTGCAGGTTTTCCTACTTACAAAGCATGTAGAGGTCTGTAATTTTTATCATAGGTACACTTCAACTGTGAGAGACGGAATCTAAAACAAACATCCAGAAAATCACATTGTATGATTTTTAAGTAATTAATTTGCATTTTATTGCGTGACATAAGTATTTGATACATCAGAAAAGCAGAACTTAATATTTGGTGCAGAAACCTTTGTTTGCAATTACAGAGATCATACGTTTCCTGTAGGTCTTGACCAGGTTTGCACACACTGCAGCAGGGATTTTGGCCCACTCCTCCATACAGACCTTCTCCAGATCCTTCAGGTTTCGGGGCTGTCGCTGGGCAATACGGACTTTCAGCTCCCTCCAAAGATTTTCTATTGGGTTCAGGTCTGGAGACTGGCTAGGCCACTCCAGGACCTTGAGATGCTTCTTACGGAGCCACTCCTTAGTTGCCCTGGCTGTGTGTTTCGGGTTGTTGCCATGCTGGAAGACCCAGCCACGACCCATCTTCAATGCTCTTACTGAGGGAAGGAGGTTGTTGGCCAAGATCTCACGATACATGGCCCCATCCATCCTCCCCTCAATACGGTGCAGTCGTCCTGTCCCCTTTGCAGAAAAGCATCCCCAAAGAATGATGTTTCCACCTCCATGCTTCACGGTTGGGATGGTGTTCTTGGGGTTGTACTCATCCTTCTTCTTCCTCTAAACACGGCGAGTGGAGTTTAGACCAAAAAGCTCTATTTTTGACCACATGACCTTCTCCCATTCCTCCTCTGGATCATCCAGATGGTCATTGGCAAACTTCAGACGGGCCTGGACATGCGCTGGCTTGAGCAGGGGGACCTTGAGTGCGCTGCAGAATTTTAATCCATGACGGCGTGGTGTGTTACTAATGGTTTTCTTTGAGACTGTGGTCCCAGCTCTCTTCAGGTCATTGACCAGGTCCTGCCGTGTAGTTCTGGGCTGATCCCTCACCTTCCTCATGATCATTGATGCCCCACGAGGTGAGATCTTGCATGGAGCCCCAGACCGAGGGTGATTGGCCGTCATCTTGAACTTCTTCCATTTTCTAATAATTGCGCCAACAGTTGTTGCCTTCTCACCAAGCTGCTTGCCTATTGTCCTGTAGCCCATCCCAGTCTTGTGCAGGTCTACAATTGTATCCCTGATGTCCTTACACAGCTCTCTGGTCTTGGCCATTGTGGAGAGGTTGGAGTCTGTTTGATTGAGTGTGTGGACAGGTGTCTTTTATGCAGGTAACGAGTTCAAACAGGTGCAGTTAATACAGGTAATGAATGGAGAACAGGAGGGCTTCTTAAAGAAAAACTAACAGGTCTGTGAGAGCCGGAATTCTTACTGGTTGGTAGGTGATCAAATACTTATGTCATGCAATAAAATGCAAATTCATTACTTAAAAATCATACAATGTGATTTTCTGGATTTTTGTTTAAGATTCCATCTCTCACAGTTGAAGTGTACCTATGATAAAAATTACAAGTAGGAAAACATGCAACATCGGCAGTGTATCAAATACTTGTTCTCCCCACTGTAGGTCTACCTACTATCAGAACAGCGGAATATAAAATAGCCTATTCAAATATTTACCCTAGCAACTTTATTGATAGCCTAGCTCCCTGGGTGTCTCCAGTGATTTGTGTGAATGATATGTCAAGAAAGAAGGAAGGAAAGAGAAATAAAGAGAAAGAAGGAAAGAGAAATAGTGAAAAGAAGGAAGGAGAAAAGAATATACACAGGGTGAAAATGTTTCTTGAATATTTATGCTTTGTTTTATCTGGAGTGGATTTCCTCAGCCATCAAGAAATCAAAAAGATACAATTCCTTCTTTGTGCTGAGGCCTGTATGAAATGAATTGTACTTCATCCAGTAAATGTACAATACATCTACTCCCCTCTCCTTGGACCCAGAAGCACCAAAAATACAGAGTAAATACTGTAAAAACTTGGGGTGTAGGTTTTGTTCCATAAACCAATAGCCTTGTCATTGATCAAAATACTGAACATTGAGAGGTGCCGATTGTCTGCTGACCTTGGTGAGGTCTAGTTAATAACACCTGTCATCACATTTCCAATTGTTCACAACCTATTCTTGGGTTATCAACAACCTGCAAATGCTGACATTTGTATACACTACAGGGATACATTTAGCTGTAATACAAACACATGCTGTTTTATTACTGTGCTATTGGGGACTTCTAATGGTTGGAGAGTTACTATATATTTTCTGCAACAAAAATTAAAACTCCTTTGTCTTCTTGTCAAGTGCTCATTTATAATGTTTAGGAACAGAATGTGTCTAGTCTCATCTGTGGGTTTGGCCATCTCAAGGCCATCCCCAGCCAAACAAACTCTCTATCCTACAATCTGAAGGCAGTTCCCACACTGTGCTGAGACTGTGCTGAGTCCCAAACCACCCATTTACCCACCGTTTTGACCTCAACATAATAGGTAGTCAGTCAGTCACAATATAGGCCTAGATTCCAGACCCATTTCTGGCTAGATCAACAGAGCGGGCTCCATAAAACATTTTAACACAATTGTACAACTTCTGGTCATATTGTCCATGTTCTAGGGCCCATTTGTGGTGCCAGTTTGTCCTCACATGGTTATATTTCAGGAGCAGACAGTCTCTCTGGGGAAGACTTGGGTCTCTGTGTGTTTCTGCCATGGTAACCAAAGTTTATTGAGGGATGACATCATCAGCGCTCTCCTGTTTGAAAAGACCGCAGCAGTCGTGACAGTCCTGAAGGTTTCTGTTGTGGGTGTGTGAAAAGTCATGCCTAAAGTACTGACTTCAGTCAACTTTGGAAACTCTCTGCCATGCGAATGGTACCACTCATTTCCCGACAACCTATTCTGGGTAGCCTACAAAGACAGAGGAAAATTCAGCATTGAATTCACAACTCTAAATAGTCCTGATAAGTGGTGAACTTTGAATATACATTAGTTTAGAGGTGTTGTTATGGTATATACAGTATATCTACTCTCTGTTTCTGTTTCTGGCGAGGTTCCCCAGAACAGAGGGAGACAGGAAGGAGTGATGGAGGGAAGTAAGGAGGGGGGAGGAGGGAAGAAAGGAGGGGGGGAGGGAAGTAAGGAGGGGGGAAGGAGGGAAGAAAGGAGGTGGGAAGGAGGGAAGTAAGGAGGGGGGAAGGAGGGAAGAAAGGAGGGGGGAAGGAGGGAAGAAAGGAGGGGGAAGGAGGGAAGAAAGGAGGGGAAGGAGGGAAGAAAGGAGGGGGAAGGAGGGAAGAAAGGAGGGGTGAAGGAGGGAAGTAAGGAGGGGGGAAGGAGGGAAGAAAGGAGGGGGAAGGAGGGAAGAAAGGAGGGGAAAGGAGGGAAGAAAGGAGGGGAAGGAGGGAAGAAAGGAGGGGGAATAAACGGTGTTAGTTTGGACGCAGTATTTGCGGCATACTGCAGTTATACTGCACTCTGACTGCAATCTGTTTTCGTAAGGGAGGGATTATATTATTTTGATGAAGGATTATAGGGTCTCCTTTATGGTTTAGTGCACCATGAGGAGGACTAATCAGTAATCACACACACATGGCTGAGGTCCCGCAGGTCCTTGATACATACTGCTACAGTACACCAGAAAGTTCTCCATGACAACCCCCGTCCACTCCTCCACTTTAACAGGCAATTTAATATTACACTGTGGTTTTCTTTTAATAGTATTAAAACCCTGGACACTGTAGCATACTGTACAGTATGTAAGTAATCATCTAGCTACCAGAGCTTTGAACAGCTACATTTCCATCCCGTTGTATGCGCCACATAAATCCCCTTCAGATCAATCACTGTACCCATACTTCACAAACTGCAGGAAATTGCATGTCTCTGCTATTTTTTCACTCATAAGTCATGCAAAGGGACAAGCTACCAACCCTGGCCCTGTACACTAGTTCCAATAATATAATAACTATTAACATAGACTTGTGTGGGATTCATTTAGGGGAATTATTATTGGCCTGTGTTATTTTCTATGACAGCCCACCTGGAAGGTACTGACTTTGTATTGATTCCTGTCCATGGATTGTGGAATTTGTTCATATTTACATTTACATTTATATAATTGAGCGACTTACAAATTGGTGCATTCAATTTATGATAGCCAGTGGGGGGTAGAAGGATTACTTTATACTATTCCAGGTATTCCTTAAAGAAGTAGGGTTTCAAGTGTCTCCGGAAGGTGGTCAGTGACTCCGCTGTCCTGGCATCGTGGGGGAGCTTGTTCCACCATTTGGGTGCCAGAGAAGCAAATAGCTTTGACTGGGCTGAGCGGGAACTGTGCTTCCGTAGAGGTAGGGGAGCTAGCAGGCCAGAGGTGGATGAACGTAGTGCCCTCGTTTGAATGTAGGGTCTGATCAGAGACTGAAGGTAAGGAGGTGCCGTTCCCCTCACAGCTCCGTAGGCAAGCACCATGGTCTTGTAGTAGATGCGAGCCTCAACTGGAAGCCAGTGGAGTGTGCGGAGGAGCGGGGTGACATGAGAGAACTTGGGAAGGTCGAACACCAGACGGGCTGCAGCGTTCTGGATAAGTTGTAGGGGTTTAATGGCACAGGCAGGGAGCCCAGCCAACAGCGAGTTGCAGTAATCCAGACGGGAGATGACAAGTGCCTGGATTAGGACCTGTGCCGCTTTCTGTGTAAGGTAGGGTCGTACTCTGCAAATGTTGTAGAGCATGAACCTGCAGGACCGGGTCACCGCTTTGATGTTAGCAGAGAACGACAGGGTGTTGTCCAGGGTCACGCCAAGGTTCTTTGCACTCTGGGAGGAGGACACAATGAAGTTGTCAACCGTGATGGCGAGATCATGGAGCGGGCAGTCCTTCCCCGGGAGGAAGAGCAGCTCCGTCTTGCCGAGGTTCAGCTTGAGGTGGTGATCCGACATCCACACTGATATGTCTGCCAGACATGCAGAGATGCGATTCGCCACCTGGTTATCAGAAGGGGGAAAGTAGAAAATGAATTGTGTGTCATCTGCGTAGCAATGATAGGAGAGACCATGTGAGGATATGACAGAGCCGAGTGACTTGGTGTATAGAGAGAATAGGAGAGGGCCTAGTACTGAGCCCTGGGGGACACCAGACAGATTCTCGCCACACCACCTGGTAGGAGCGACCTGTCAGGTAGGACGCAATCCAAGAGTGAGCAGCGCTGGAGATGTCCAACTCGGAGAGGGTGGAGAGGAGGATCTGATGGTTCACAGTATCAAAGGCAGTGGATAGGTCTAGAAGGATAAGAGCAGAGGAGAGAGAGTTAGCTTTAGCAGTGCGGAGAGCCTCCGTGACACAGAGAAGAGCAGTCTCAGTTGAATGACCAGTCTTGAAGCCTGACTGGTTTGGATCAAGAAGGTCATTCTGAGAGAGATAGTAGGAGAGTTGGCTAGAGACGGCACGCTCAAGAGTTTTGGAGAGAAAAGAAAGAAGGGATACTGGTCTGTAGTTGTTGACTTCGGAGGGTAGGTTTTTTGAGGAGGGGTGCAACTCTCGCTCTCTTGAAGACAGAAGGGACATGGCCAGCGGTCAAGGATGAGTTGATGAGCGAGGTGAGGTAAGGGAGAAGGTCTCCGGAAATGGTCTGGAGAAGAGAGGAGGGGATAGGGTCAAGCGGGCAGGTTGTTGGGCGGTAGCAGGGAGTCTAGTTTTCCTCGGCTGCCCGGAGCCCTCTTCTGTGAGCTCGCAATGAGTCGTTAAGCCACAGAGCAGGAGGGGAGGACCGAGCTGGCCGGGAGGATAGGGGACATAGAGAGTCAAAGGATGCAGAAAGGGAGGAGAGGAGGGTTGAGGAGGCAGAATCAGCAGATCGGAGGGAGAAGGATTTAGCAGAGGGAAGAGATGATAGGATGGAAGAGGAGAGAGTAGCGGGAGAGAGAGAGCGAAGGTTGCGACGGCACATTACCATCTGAGTAGGGGCAGAGTGAGTAGTGTTGGAGGAGAGCGAGAGAGAAAAGGATACAAAGTAGTGGTCGGAGACTTGGAGGGGAGTTGCAGTGAGATTAGTAGAAGAACAGCATCTAGTAAAGATGAGGTCAAGCGTATTGCCTGCCTTCTGAGTAGGGGGGGACGGTGAGAGGGTGAGGTCAAAAGAGGTAAGGAGTGGAAAGAAGGAGGCAGAGAGAAATGAGTCAAAGGCAGACGTAGGGAGGTTAAAGTCACCCAGAACTGTGAGGGGTGAGCCATCCTCAGGAAAGGAGCTTATCAAGGCGTCAAGCTCATTGATGAACTCTCCAAGGGAACCTGGAGGGCGATAAATGACAAGGATGTTAAGCTTGAATGGGCTAGTGACTGTGACAACATGGAATTCAAATGAGGAGATAGACAGATGGGTCAGGGGAAAAAGAGAGAATGTCCACTTGGGAGAGATAAGGATTCCTGTGCCATTCCTGTGCTGACCAGATGCTCTCGGGGTATGCGAGAACACATGGTCAGATGAGGAAAGAGCAGTAGGACTAGCAGTGTTTTCTGTGGTAATACATGTTTCCGTCAGCGCCAAGAAGTCGAGGGACTGGAGGGTAGCATAGGCTGAGATGAACTCTGCCTTGTTGGCCGCAGAGCGGCCATATTATGGGTACGTCCGTTGGTTTTGATCCAACAGATAGAAGTTCTGATGGAGTAACAGACCAGAGGGAAGCTTGAAACACAGGATGCATCGTCGTAGGGCTGGATTCAATCCATATCGCTGAAGTATCGCGGAAGATCCACGTTAAACCAAATCTCGCTTAGGACCCCCAAAATGCTAGAAACTGCCCTGTCTCAAAGAAGCAGTGTTTCTGGAGTCATCAGTCTGTCCTCTCCTCATCTACACATCATCTGTGAATGGCAGAGATCCAAGCTGAACCAACATCAAATGGATGTCTGGTTACAGCCTCATAGATCACTCTGGATGGATTCTGTTTGTCAGTGTCTGCTCCAACAGGCCATCCGTATGTTACATACAATACAGGAAAAACCTTTACTGTATCTGCACAAATCAAGATGGTTGAATTTCAAATGAAAACATTACTAAACTGCCCTCTTGTCCATGTCTCCCTTGTGAGACAAGCTGGATAAAATGTTTAATAAAGGTTATATAATAATTAGCTGATGGTGATATGGTCCTCTGGGCTCAGGCTAGATTAAGGTCTTTATGAGCTTTAGAGTCCTCCTAGTTGGAGTCTTTAGTGATTAGAAATCTGACTGTGAGTATTTTGTTTGCTCATTTCTCTCTCTCACCAACGTTGATAGAACTCTGGTGGTTGCATTTGTGGTCTGAAGTTTACGATGACTTTTTAAAAAACGTACCATTAAGTATGGCAGAACTCCGGAAATCACCAGTAAATCAGTAAAGAGGTAGGCTACAGAGTAGAGGCCTTCGTCCCAAATAGCACCCTATTCCCTACATAGTGCACTAATTTTGACCAGAGCCCAATGGGGCTTGGCTTAAAGTAGTGCATTACAGTACATAGGGCATAGGGTGCCATTTGGGACGCATACGGGTCTGTGATTATGAGAACCAAACACACCAGGTAAGATACAGTAATGAAAAACACACATTAGTAAAACACGGTAACTCACTACTTCACCGTAGTGACTAATCTGAGAGAGAGTCTTTACTCTGCCATTAGGCCTTCAGATGTTAAGCAGCTAGGCCTAGCTATCAGGCTGATGCTACACAGAGCAGAGCAGAGCACCATGGCGGTGTTCACCCCTGGCCAGTGAAAGGTGGTGGTAACAGTATTTCCCCTCTCTGTACTGTCCCCTATGTGCTGTATTCCATTCCAACTGCATGAAAATATCCTCATCATCACATTTGCATTAAGGTTTTTATCACGCTTTCTGATGTGGTGGTTCTGGCAGTTCCAGAAGCCTCCTGTGGGAGTTCTAGAATGTCTCCTCATTGCACTGATAACTGGTGGGACACTGAACAGATTCCATCCATAAGGTTCCGGAGATAATTGAGGTGCATTTATGAGTATGATTGAGAGAGAAATCAAATAGAGTAGAATTTGACAAACCCGGCAGGCCTAGAAATTAATTGATTGCTTGTGGCATGTCGTTTGTTCCTTCCCTGCTAAAATATACTGTACATGATGTTCGGTTTGATGCAAAAACAAATCTGCAGTCTATGAAATATCCAAAATCATGTGGAGCGCAGATTATTATTGTTCATGAATAAACCACCACAGAATTGTTGTCTTTTTGGTACAGTTTGTTTGCATGTAGCTTAATCTCTCCCCAGCAGTCCAAAAACACTTCTATAATAGTGAGGTTACAAAGATCATCAGATAATAAGATAATAAACTCATTTGAACTACTATTGTCGCTCAGAACGAGTTTCCTTTCAATTGTAACCAATGAGAGAGTACTTTTAACTGAACAACACTCTTCTCTGTTGGAAGGAACCAGGACGGTTGTTACTGTGGTTTCCTCTGATACAATCCTGTCTCGACCAATCATCTAGGGTTTCTGTTGGCAGGGGATTTTAAAACCACATATCTGGCAATCCCAACCCTATTACTGCCTGTCCTGCTGTGCTCCAGTCCAGTGGCTAACTTGGCAACCCATATAAAAGTGCTAATCACATATTATCTCAATGAGAGGTCGGGAGGGATTTCAAGTCATTTGGGATCCAGTTTCATTAGTGTTCCTGTATAGCAAAGCTTCAAACAATCTAATCTAATCTGATCTCTGTAATGTCGTTCTCTATAAACTGACAGCTCAGATATCCCTCAATCTGAATCAAAACTAGCACAGAGCCTTTACTGAGATCAAAAATATAAGACTCATAAAGGCCATTGGAGAATAGAGACCAAGACAACTAACTTCCTCTCCAACCTCTCAAAGTGGGACATGGGGCTTTATATTTAAGTGGGACATGGGGCTCTCTCT
>NW_028160330.1:0-29823 GCF_964263955.1 Coregonus lavaretus | reverse complement strand
ACACAGATTTGCAAACTGCCCCCACTGCTTCCCAACCTGGTATTTTACTCTCAATATGTATGTGTCTGTAAGCCAGGAATATTCAACCTTCTCAGTCTACATGTAAAGCAATGGACATAGATTCTCAGTCTCTGCATCCACTTCAGTACTATGCGTCCCCTGTGCACACTAGCTCACTTTCAGTGTGGATAGCTTTTCATGAATAACTACTAGATTGGACTTTAAGGGGGATGTTGAGTGTGTCTTGAGGGCTGCATTAGCCATGTGTGGATGTCTGTCCATCTCACTGGGGTTGATATAACCCTCAGGGCGGCAGGTAGCTTAGTGGTTAAGAGCGTTGTGCCAGTAACCGAAAGGTCGCTTATTCTAATCCCCGAGCCGACTAGGTGAAAAATCTGTCGATGTGCCCTTGAGCGAGGCACTTAACCCTAATTGCTCCTGTAAGTCGCTCTGGATAAGAGCGTCTGCTAAATGACTAAAATGTAAATATAAGGGAGGAAGGGAATTCACTAGCCTCTCACTGCCCCTCTCCCCCCGTCCATTAGCTAGCAAACAGGATATGGCAGCAGTACTGCTAAACGCACACACGTACATTTGTTCGGAGGTGGGCTGCACAAGCACGCACGCACACACAAACACACACAAAAGCACACACACATGCTCATGTATACTATATATGCACACACACATGCATAGGGAAACAAACACACACACAAACTTTCAATTAATCTAAAAGATGAAAGAAGCATTGTGTATCTCTCTGCACTAATATGAGCCTCTAGGAAAATTGTAAACGAGTCATCAGATCCTTGGTAGTTTCTGTCATCTACTGATGCTCCCTATTAGAGGTAGTGAAGTGGAAATCCTGGCTCAAAGCAGGCGGCCATATTGGAAGCAACCGTGTTTTCTCCCCATTACCAACGTGATCTGCAGAAGTTGTTTTGAGCTCATTAGAAATCAGGGCCATAACAGCATGTATTACAGCTTAATAAAAAATATAAAAAAACAATGCACAAATTAAACATGGAATGAATAACATAATTGATGTAATAAATTCCAGACTGAATGAAATCAATAATTTGCCATACTTCATGTAAATAATGACCCTTTTTACAGATGCATAAAGCAAGCAAGCAAATTTTCAATTATCGCCCAAGTCAATCTTGTGTCAATCGTGTATTTTTTACTAATCTCAATCATATCCCATTTAGAGGCAAAATGAAAAGGGAAAATGGAGTGCAAACAGCAGGGTTAATGGTATCCAGTCAGACCGGGGGGAAACGCTCAGGAAAATGAATCTGTCATCTGAGAGCTCCAATCACCATAAGTAGATGATAAATTACATGTAATAAGTTTGCATTCAGTCATTTGCTTAATATTTAATACAATAATATGTATCTATATCAGAGACAGAGAGTATATAGGAATGAGCTCTGTGGGATATTGATATCCCATGCAGTCTTAGCTGGTCAACATAATGTAGGCTACACATCACATCACATAGCAGCCCCATTTATTGCAATGCTACCATGGCTTGTTAGGGGTGCCTGGACACAACTCTCATAATATACAGTATAATGATGATTCATCATGTGTTTTCAGGAGTTCAGCCGTGCACACAGATTGTATGGATGGGGGGTGGGGGGGTGCGTGGAGAGACCGCCTCTTAGGCCATAAGTGCACACATGCATGCACCTCACACACAAATACACGTTAACAAACACACACACACATACACACCCCTACACACAGTAGAGAGAAACCCCCTTTCTCTTCCTGGCTAATTTCAGGGGCCGGGTGCGAAAACATCATTTATCAAGCTGATTAAGATTAGTCACTGGCCAGCTCCCCTCACTGTTTATTATAATTAAATCGATGTACAGTGTGTGTCATTGCAGGCGGAGACCCGGGCTGTGGCGGAGGCGGTTACACTTACTGCAGATGTGTTACGAAAAACAGACAACCAGGAAAAACAGGGCTGGGTGGGAGGGGGGGGGGGGGAGTAAAAGGGGAAGATGGGGAGTGGTGTCTGGCAAGAGGGGGAGGGGAGAAAGGGAGAGAGAACGAGGGAAGGAGGTGAGAAAGGTAGCAGTGTGAGTTGAATCGGAGATGAGGAGGGTGGGGAGGTTGTCAGACTGGGGTCGCCAGTCGTACAGGCAGGTGAGGGCGCCGCTTTTGTGCCGTTGAGTTTGACGGATAACCTCGGCTACTTCTGCGAGTGGCCCTGTTGAAGGGTTTAATACAATACAGTTCAGATTAAATAACCTCATATTCAGAGTCATAGGACACTCACCACAGAAAGAACCCTTCCCAATGGACATACTCCTAAAAGCAAGTCTAAGGGCACCAGTGTCAAGAAAACACGCCCTATTTGTCGCTAAGCCAAAAATAACCCAGATTTCAACAAAAAGCTCCCGTTCTGGAGCCAAAAGAGCCAACCGGGAGCCAGTTCAAACATCACCGCCTCTCGTTTCTCTCTCAGATGTCTAAGAGTATCAGTATCTGCCAGGGACATTCTACACAACACCGGCTTTCCTCTCCACGCTAGAACACGTGTACTCACCACAAAGACTGCGTGTACTACCTCAGAACTAGCACTGCAGCCTATCCCTCTATCCCTTCCTTCACCCTTCACATATCAAACAAGTAGGTTGAATGCAGAGCAATCGAGAGATAAGGGCAAGCCAGCCAAGTCAGGAAGGAGGCAAGGCAAGGCAGATATTTGATTTGCCCGAGATACTGGAATGCACACAGGGAGATTAAGCAACTGAAGCCACTAAAACTTTGCAGATAAAGTGACACGGTAATTGCTAATAAAAAGGGGAAAGTATTTTAGAGGAGCCCGGCCGCCCGGGGGGTGGTTTATGAGCGTGGCACAATAGGTTGTGCGTGCCAAGGGGAGCTGCATGGGCCCTGCCAGCTCTGAGGGACACGTATCCCCGTCAGACATATGGAACCGACAACCTTGGGGTTGCCAACACCACTCTCGGACCAAATGATCCACCTTCTGGTAGCCTAATCATTGCTCTGATCTACAATGGTATCAATTCTTTCCTGCTGTAACTGGGCGTAAAGTACAACTATTACAGAGTTAAGAGAGGAAGTGATTGACAGACTGGGCTGCTACAGGATTAACAGAGGGAGTGATTGACAGACTGGGCTGCTACAGAGTTAACAGAGGGAGTGATTGACAGACTGGGCTGCTACAGGGTTAACAGAGGGAGTGATTGACAGGCTGGGCTGCTACAGGGTTAACAGGGGAGTGATTGACAGGCTGGGCTGCTACAGAGTTAACAGAGGGAGTGATTGACAGACTGGGCTGCTACAGGGTTAACAGAGGGAGTGATTGACAGGCTGGGCTGCTACAGGGTTAACAGGGGAGTGATTGACAGACTGGGCTGCTACAGAGTTAACAGAGGGAGTGATTGACAGACTGGGCTGCTACAGAGTTAACAGAGGGAGTGATTGACAGGCTGGGCTGCTACAGAGTTAACAGAGGGAGTGATTGACAGGCTGGGCTGCTACAGAGTTAACAGAGGGAGTGATTGACAGGCTGGGCTGCTACAGAGTTAACAGAGGGAGTGATTGACAGGCTGGGCTGCTACAGAGTTAACAGAGGGAGTGATTGACAGGCTGGGCTGCTACAGGGTTAACAGAGGGAGTGATTGACAGACTGGGCTGCTACAGGGTTAACAGAGGGAGTGATTGACAGACTGGGCTGCTACAGAGTTAACAGAGGGAGTGATTGACAGGCTGGGCTGCTACAGGGTTAACAGAGGGAGTGATTGACAGACTGGGCTGCTACAGGGTTAACAGAGGGAGTGATTGACAGACTGGGCTGCTACAGGGTTAACAGAGGGAATGATTGACAGACTGGGCTGCTACAGGGTTAACAGAGGGAATGATTGACAGGTGAACAGGGAGAAGAGAGAAGGTAATACGATTGGTTGAGGTGAAATAATTTAAGACAGACAGGTTGAATCCTTTCAATATCTCTCATTTTTAGGTACCCTCACCTCCCCACAAACCCCTATACCTTGACAATGCAATGAAAATAAAAAGGACAGATATACGTAGTAAATCACCATCCTGCCCCTAACTGAGTCAACTGTGTATAGTCACACCGCAGCTCTGACCCTCTCTCCTTTCTCTCCTTACTATCCATCTCTATATACCACATATTGTCCCTCTCTTCTTCTCTCTCCTCTCTCTCATCTGATGAGGATTTACTGCTCCCTGGCCCACAAAGAGAGAAAGGAAAGAGAGAGAGAGAGTGAGAGAGAGAGAGAGAGAGAGAGAGAGAGAGAGAGAGAGAGAGAGAGAGAGAGAGAGAGAGAGAGAGAGAGAGAGAGAGAGAGAGAGAGAGAGAGAGAGAGTGAGTATAGGCAGGGTATAATGGACCTGGGAGGACAGGAGAGAGGCCAGGGGAGAATATGCTCCTCGTCGCTTTCAATTAACTTCCCTCTCCTCCGAAATGAGCTGTGCCAAATATAGGCCCTGGCCGCCCTGTGTGGGCCCCGGCTTGGTTGCCATAGCAGGCCCTTGGCAGCCGGCCCCACTACCCTTGCCCATGATAGAGAGGCTAACCCTGGCTGTAAACTAGCAGGGAAGCAGGGTTGGCTAGAGCTCAACGCTCTGCTCAGCTCTCTCCTCTATGGGAGGAAGAAACACTGCCTAGGGCCAAAAAGTTTTCAGGGTTTCCTATAGCAAGCGTCCAGAAGCACGTCATCCTAGTGTTGGTGTTAATCAATGGTGAATTGGTGTGTGTGTGCAGCTGAAGAAATATAAGAGACTCTAGGTCAAGTGGACCATGACACCACTAGTCTATTAGGGCGTTATCACTCTCACTGTAAATGTAGGCTTCTTTAAGAGTCCGATCCAGGCTTAGAGTGTCTGCCTGGCCAATCGGCCTGAAACAATGTTGGGGGCTTTAAGAGGTTTAAATAAACATGAGCTCTGCTTTATTCGAAGTCAAGGGCAGCAGCTTCGGAGAGTGGGAAAATACTGCACATTCTTTACAGGGTGGAGAGAGAGTCAGAGAGAGGAAAAGAGGAGCGTAGAGGAGAGAGAGGAGAGGGAAAACAGTGCCTCTCGTTTTGTCCTGTTTCTGTTCTGCAGTGGAATGAATGTGCCGCATAGTTACCGCGTGTTGCGCTTGGTTACCGGGGAGAGTGCCATGGCAACAGGAGGAGTGGGATGCTGGGGTTCAAGGACTTCCTCTTGTTCCTGCAACATTTTAATTACGTTTGGGCGTTTAGCGAGATGCATTCTGGAGCCGCATCAAGCCATACACACACACACACACACACACACACACAACAACAACACACAAAGGCTGCAAAAGACCCCCAGAGAACGGATGCTTCAGTTTTTGTGAAATTACTGAGTCAACCAACCGGAAAGACATACGGATTACATACAGGAAGAGTGAAAGACAGAGATATGTAGAGAGAGAGTGAGTGAGATGGAGAGAGACAGAGAGAGAGGAGGCAGAGAGAGAAGAGAGAGAATGGAAGATACAAACAAACAAAGAGCGAGTGAACATTGGAGAGAACAGACAGAGACAAACAGAGGAGAGAGAGAGAGAGAGAGAGAGAGAGAGAGAGAGAGAGAGAGAGAGAGAGAGAGAGAGAAACACACTGCTCTTTGAGATTCACACACCTTGAGAAGCAAGGCACAGAAAACAACCCATGTGCCTTTACAAAAACAGGTGTTGTTCCGGATTTACTGGAGACTTTGTTGCTTAGGAATAAAAACCTACTGTATAGTGTGGGCTCTGGTCATATGGCTCTGGTCAAAAGTAGGGCACTAGATAGGGAATAGGGTTTCATTTGGTATGCACCCCAAGCCTGTGGTCCTCTGTAGCTCAATTGGTACAGCATGGCGCTTGTAATGCCAGGGTAGTGGGTTCGATCCCTGGGGCCACCCATACGTAAAGAATGTATGCACACATGACTGTACGTCGCTTTGGATAAAAGCGTCTGCTAAATGGCATATTAATATTATTAATTATTATTAAGCCTCAATAAAAGATGACATTGGAGAGAGGCACTAAAATTATTTGGATTGATTGATTATTTTCAAGGTTCGGTGCTATGTTTTGTATGTGTGCAATTGCTGTCCATTAAACAACCTCTTGGGAGATGCTTACATTTCCGAGAAAAAATCTGATGATGAACGCAACGGTAGGCTTTGCAATGTTGTCAACACACATAGTTATGTTTCAGTCCATTCCAAGTGATCCAATCGGAATGTTTTACCGTCACTAGTTGAGCTACAGGTTGAGAGATGAACACAGAATGTAAAGAGCAAATCACCTACATGTGTAACAGCAGCCAGTGTTTCTATTACTGGTTAGAAGCATGAAGTATATGTTTTATGATCAACTCATAAATGTTACGTCTTCTAGGGCTGATATTAACTGAGGCTCATTACCAGATGATATCTAGATATAATTAGAAGGTTCAGTCATTCTTATGACAAGTCTTATAATGCATTATGACAGTATGAAAAAATGTATGCACTCATTAACTGTAAGTCGCTCTGGATAAGAGCGTCTGCTAAATGACTAAAATGTAAAATGTAAATGTATTATACATGTTGGGCCTTGAGTAAAGTGTTAACAAACCAAACCAACCAAGGCAATGGAACTTGACAAAACAGTATGTTACCCACCCTTTGTCTTCCACAGACAGTATAAGTCAAGTTATAACAAGTATTATAATGCATTATGACAGTCTATTGCATTATGACAGTCTAATGCATTATGACAGTCTAATGCATTATGCCAGTCTAATGCATTATGCCAGTCTAATGCATTATGACAGTCTAATGCATTATGCCAGTCTAATGCATTATGACAGTCTATTGCATTATGACAGTCTAATGCATTATGACAGTCTAATGCATTATGCCAGTCTAATGCATTATGACAGTCTAATGCATTATGACAGTCTAATACATTATACCAGTCTAATGCATTTTAACAGTCTAATGCTTTATGACAGTCTAATGCATTTTAACAGTCTAATGCATTATGACAGTCTAATGCATTATGACAGTCTAATGCATTATGACAGTCTAATGCATTATGACAGTCTAATGCAGGGGTTGGCAACTTTGATAGGGGTGGGGGCCACAAAAAACCTGAACTCATCACGAGGGGCCACAGTGGCTCACAGGTCTGCGTAGCCACATCCATACCCTCACTGCAGTCATAAATGGGCCTACAAAAGGGGGGCCGCGGGCCGCCAGTTGCCCATCCCTGTTCTAATGACTTATACGTGTGGGGCCTTGAGTAAAGTGTTACTCAATGTAAACAAACCACCAAGGCTATACAGTATGTTACGCACCTATTCTCTTCTTGGATGACAGATCTTTCCTTAATGCGGGCGCATTTAAACCTCTGGGGACATGCTTGGGATGAAAAGCACCTGTGTCTGTCTTTTGTGCTGGTAATAGATTATTTAATACAAACATGCAATTGGGCCGCAGCACTAGATGGTTGCCATTGTTACGGTAAAGTCACTCTATCGAGTTCGCCACCGCCGCTATTAATCTCAAACAAGTCAATACGGCCATTGTGCAAAATTCCCCATTAAGTTATGCCGCGGCCGCCACACAATAGAAATATCAATGCGGCACATCCTCACAGATAAGAAAAGGGAAAGGGCTGTGTTCTACCAGACAGACCCACCGATTAATGGGGGATTCCCAGCACAAATACCACATGTACACTCCCCTACCTATTTATCTGGACAGGCAACATTCACACTGAGCTAAAGGGAAGAGCTGCCGCTTTCAAGGAGCGGGACTCTAACCCGGACGCTTATAAGAAATCCTGCTTTGCCCTCAGACGAACCCTCAAACGGGCAAAGCGTCAATACAGGACTAAGATTGAATCCTACTACACCGGCTCTGACGCTCGTCGGATGTGGCAGGGCTTGCAAACTATTACGGACTACAAAGGGAAGCCCAGCCACGAGATGCCCAGTGACACGAGCCTACCAGACGAGCTAAATGACTTCTATGCGTGCCTCGAGGCAAGCAACACTGAAGCATGCATGAGAGCACCAGCTGTTCCGGACAACTGTGTGATCACGCTCTCCACAGCCGATGTGAGTAAGACCTTTAAACAGGTCAACATTCACAAGGCCGCAGGGCCAGACGGATTACCAGGACATGTACTCCGAGCATGTGCTGACCAACTGGCAAGTGTCTTCACCGACATTTTCAACATGTCCCTGACTGAGTCTGTAATACCAACATGTTTCAAGCAGACCACCATAGTCCCAGTGCCCAAGGACACTAAGATAACCTGCCTAAATGACTACCAACCCGTCTGTAGCCATGAAGTGCTTTGAAAGGCTGGTCATGGCTCACATTAACACCATTATCCCAGAAACCCTAGACCCACTCCAATTTGCATACCGCCCCAACAGATCTACAGATGATGCAATCTCTATTGCACCCCACACTGCCCTTTCCCACCTGGACAAGAGGAACACCTACATGAGAAAGCTATTCATTGACAACAGCGTTCAATACCATAGTGCCCTCAAAGCTCATCACTAAGCTAAGGACCCTGGGACTAAACACCTCCCTCTGCAACTGGATCCTGGACTTCCTGACGGGCCGCCCCCAGGTGTTAAGGGTAGGCGACAACACATCTGCCACGCTGATCCTCAACACAAGGGCCCCTTAGGGGTGCATGCTTAGTTTATTTAGTAAATGTTTTCTTAAAACGGAATTGTTGGTTAAGGGCTTGTAAGTAAGCATTTCACAAATAACATTTGATTTGTAAGCTAAAGTTTTTAATTTGGCTCTATACTCCAGCATTTTGGATTTGAGATCAACTGTTTCATGAGGCGACAGTACAGAATGTCACCTTTTATTTGAGGGTATTTTCATACATATCTGTTTTACCGTTTAGAAATGAAAGCCCTTTATGTATAAGAATAGAACATGTTTCTGAACACTTTAATGTGGATGCTACCAAGAGTACGAATAATCATGAATGAATCGTGAACAATTATGAGTGAGAAAGTTACAAGGCATAAATATCATACATAAATGCTAACATCCCTTGTTATTGTGATGGTGAGAGGTTAGCATGTCTTGGGGGTATGATCTTTGTGCCTCTAACCTTCTCACTCATCATAATTCATGATTCATTCATGATTATCTGTGGTCATGGTAGCATCCACATTAATGTAGAAGTGTTCAGAAACATATTATATTCTTATTTACAATAAAAGGGACTCCAAAATGACACAATACATTATTTACCATTCATTTGTATTGGGCATAACATAATCTGAAACACAACCAAAACAAACTGCAAATGCATCCAACAAGTTTGTTGAGTGACAAGCTTGATGTAGTTTGACTACTTTAATACATTTAAGTCATTTAGCAGACGCTCTTATCCAGAGCAATTAGGGTTAAGTGCCTTGCTCAAAGGCACATCGACAGATTTTTCACCTAGTTGGCTCGGGGATTAGAACCAGCAACCTTTCGGTTACTGGCACACCGCTCTTAACCACTAAGCTACCTGCCGCTACAACGTTCTTAACCACTAAGCTACCTGCCGACTACTTTAATACACATGAGTGAATTTGTCAATATACTTATGACACCTTCAAATGGGGGGACTAGATAAATTAAAATTGTCAACAACACCCCCTCAACACAAGGGCTCCCAGGGATGTGTCCTCAGCCCTCTGCTGTACTCCCTGTTCACCCACGACTGCGTGGCTTTGCACGACACCAACTCCGTCATCAAGTTTACTGACGACACCACAGTTGTAGGCCTGATAACCAACAACGATGAGTCAGCCTATAGGGAAGAGGTAAGTGAACTGGCATTGGGCGGTAGGTAGCCCAGCGGCTAAGGAATTGTAACTGTTGCCGAAAGGTTGCCTGTTCGAATCCCGGGCCGGGCGATGGGGGAAAAAAGGGGGAAATTGATCTGGCAACTGGAGGGCTGGGTTCATATCCTAATAACAATCCCCTACCGTTAGGGCCCTTGAGCAAGGCCCTTAACCTGACATCACGATGACTTGACATGGACTAGCAACACCACCACTATTGTCAAGAGGGCACAACAGCACCTCTACTTCCTAAGGCGGCTGAAGAAATGCCACCCCAGGTCCTCTCCAAATACTACCGTTGCGCCATTGAAAGTGTCCTGACCGGTTGCATCACTGTATGGGAATTGCTCCGTCCACGACTGAAAGGCCATCCAGCGGGTGGTGAAGACTGCCCAGTACATCACTGGGGTGGTGTTCCCACCCATCCAGGACATCTAATGAAACGGTGCCTGAGGAAGTCCCGCAGCATCATCAAGGACCCCACACACTCCAGCCACGAGCTGTTCACTCCCTTACCGTCAGGAAGACGGTACCAGAGCATGAGGTCTGATACCAACAGGCTCAGAGACAGTTTCCATCTACAAGCCATCAGACTGCTGAACGCTTGAACTGGACTGACCACCTGCACTGACTCTCCACACCTTATCACACACACACGTGCTACACCTACATCACAACTTCTACAAGGTGTCGAAAGCATTCCACAAGGATGCTGCCCATATTGACTCCAATGCTTCCCACAGTTGTGTCAAGTTGGCTGGATGTCCTTTGGGTGGTGGACCATTCTTGATACACATGGGAAACTGTTGAGCGTGAAAAACCCAGCAACATTGCAGTTCTTGACACAAACCGGTGCGCCTGGCACCTACTACCATGCCCCATTCAAAGGCACTTACATTTTTTGTCTTGCCCATTCACCCTCTGAATGGCACACATACACAATCCATGTCTCAATTGTCTCAAGGCTTAAAAATCCTTCATTAACCTGTCTCCTCCCCTTCATCTACATTAATTGAAGTGGATTTAACAAGTGACATCAATAAGGGTTCATAGCTTTTACCTGGATGCACCTGGTCACTATACAGTATGTCATGGAAAGAGCAGGTGTTCTTAATGTTTTGTATACTCAGTGTAAATTGTGCCTTCCTGTATTATACTTAAGCAAAAAATATATTTATTCTATTCTACTGAGCCATTTACTTTATGTTCGTATTCTTATATTTTATTTCTTATTGTTGTTGCATTGTCAAGAAGGAACCTGAAAGTAAGCATTTCATTGGACATGTATACCATGTGTATCTTTATATTGTATACAACTAATAAAAACTTGAAACTTGAAAGTGCTTTATTTTCTAAACGGTAAAACAGATATGTATGAAAATACCCTGAAATAAAAGGTGACATTCTGTACTGTCGCCTCATACAGAGCCTTGCAAAGGTATTCATCCCCGTTGGCGTTTTTTCCTATTTTGTTGCATTACAACCTGTAATTTAAAATGATTTTTATTTGGATTTCATGTAATGGACATACACAAAATAGTCCAAATTGGTGAAGTGAAATGAAAAAAATAACTTGTTAAAAAAAATTCCAAAAAATACATAACAGAAAAGTGGTGCGTGGATATGTATTCACCCCCTGTCACGATCGTTCATGAACGGGTCAGACCAAGGCGCAGCGTGATATGCATACATGTTTATTTGAACCGAATAAACAATGACAAAACAACAAACTAAACGAAACGTGATGTCCAAGGTACACAAACAACATACCTCACACGGAACAAGATCCCACAACCAACTAGTGCCAATAGGCTGCCTAAGTATTGACCCCAATCGGAGACAACGAGCTACAGCTGCCTCTGATTGGGAACCACACCGGCCAACATAGATCTACACATAATAGAACACCAACATAGAAATACACAACATAGAACATACACACCCTGACTCAACGTATACGAGTCCCCTGAGTCAGGGCGTGACAGTACCCCGCCCCCCTCCCAAAGGTGCGGACTCCGACCGCACAACCTTTACTTAACAGGGTAGGGGCCGGGTGGGCATTCCGCCTCGGAGGCGGATCCGGCTCCGGGCGTGACCACCACCTATTCTCCGCCTCCCTGTTGCGCCCCTGGTCTGGTCTGGACCTCGGCGCGCTGCTTCCCCTCTCCTTCCTCCCACTATACTCCAAGCCCTGTCTGGACCCTGGTGTGGGAGACCCCGAACCTGGAGAGGGGCTGACGTCTGGGTCTGGACTGGAGCTGCTGACCGGAGCTGGACCCGGCACCGGTGGAGCGGACTGCTCAGGCTCCGGACTGGAGCCGCTGACCGGAGCTGGACTGGGCACCGGTGGAGTGGACTGCTCTGGCTCCGGAGTGGAGCCGCTGACCGGATCTGGACTGGACCCCGGTGGAGCGGACTGCTCTGGCTCCGGAGTGGAGCCGCTGACCTGAGCTGGATCAGGCACCGGTGGAGTGGACTGCTCTGGCTCCGGAGTGGAGCCGCTGACCGGAGCTGGACTGGACCCCGGTGGAGTGGACTGCTCTGGCTCCGGAGTGGAGCAGCTGACCGGAGCTGGATCAGGCACTGGTGGAGCGAACTGCTCTGGCTCCGGACTGGAGCAGTTTACCGGAGCTGGATCAGGCACTGGTGGAGCGGACTGCTCTGGCTCCGGACTGGAGCTGCTGACTGGTGCCGGACCAGGCACCGGTGGAACGGGCACGGGCCGTGCCGGACTGGACACACTCACCACTGGTCTGGTGCGAGGAGCAGGCACGGGCCGAACCGGACTAGGAACATGCACCACTGGCTTGGTGCGAGGAGCAGGAACAGGCCGGGCTGGACTGGCGACACGCACCACTGGCTTGGTGCGAGAAGCAGGAACAGGCCGGGCCGTGCTGGCGACGCGCACCACTGGCTTGGTGCGAGGGACAGGAACAGGCCGGACCGGGCTGGCGACGCGCACCACTGGCTTGGTGCGAGGGAGGGAACAGGCCGGGCCGGGCTGGCGACGCACACTACTGGCTTGGTGCGAGGGGCATGAACAGGCCGGGCCGGGCTGGCGACGCGCACCACTGGCTTGGTGCGAGGGGCAGGAACAGGCCGGGCCGGGTTGGCGACGTGCACCACTGGCTTGGTGCGAGGAGCAGGAACGGGCCGGACCGGACTGCGAAGGCGGACTGGAGGTCTGGAGCGGAGAGCTGGCACAACCCGTCCTGGCTGGCTAACCACTTTCGCACTACACGTGGGGGGCGCTGGCACAGGACGCACTGGGCTGTGCACGCGTACTGGCGATACAGCTCGTAAAACCGGCGCAGGATATGCGGGACCGAGGAGGCGTACTGGAGACCAGGAGCGTTGAGCCGGCAAACCCCGTCCTGGCTGGATGCCCATCTTCGCATGGCACGTGCGTGGTGCTAGCACAGGACGTACAGGACAGTGCCGGCACAAATAAGAGTCCCCAGAGTCAGGGCGTGACACCCCCTTTGCTATGAAGCCCCTAAATAAGATCTGGTGCAACCAATTACCTTCAGAAGTCACATAATTAGTTAAATAAAGTCCACCTGTGTGCAATCTAAGTGTCACATGATCTGTCACATGTTCTCAGTATATATACACCTGTTCTGAATGGCCCCAGAGTCTGCAACAACACTAAGCAAGGGGCACCACCAAGCAAGCGGAACCATGAAGACCAAGAAGCACTCCAAACAGGTCAGGGACAAAGTTGTGGAGAAGTACAGATCAAGGTTGGGTTATAAAAAAATATCCAAAACTTTGAACATCCCATGGAGCACCATTAAATCCATTATAAAAAATTGAAAGAATATGAAACCACGACAAACCTGCCAAGAGAGGGCCGCCCTCCAAAACTCACGGACCACGCAAAGGAGGGCATTAATCAGAGAGGCAACAAAGAGACCAAAGATAACCCTGAAGGAGCTGCAAAGCTCCACAGCGGAGATTGGAGTATCTGTCCATAGGACCACTTTAAGCCGTACACTCCACAGAGCTGGGCTTTACAGAAGAGTGGCCAGAAAAAAATAAGCAAACACGTTTGGTGTTCGCCAAAAGGCATGTGGGAGACTCCCCTAACATATTGAAGAAGGTACTCTGGTCAGATGTGTCTAGCAAACCCAACAACTCTCATCACCCCAAGAACACCATCCCCACAGTGAAGCATGGTGGTGGCAGCATCATGCTGTGGGGATGTTTTTCATCGGTAGGGACTGGGAAACTGGTCAGAATTGAAGGAATGTTGGATGGCGCTAAATACAGGGAAATTCTTCAGGGAAACTTGTTTCAGTCTTCCAGAGATTTGAGACTGGGACGGACATTCACCTTCTAGCAGGACAATGACCCTAAGCATACTGCTAAAGCAACACTCAAGTGGTTTAAGGGGAAACATTTAAATGTCTTGGAATGGCCTAGTCAAAGCCCAGACCTCAATCCAATTGAGAATCTGTGGTATGACTTAAAGATTGCTGTACACCAGCGGAAGCCATCCAACTTGAAGGAGCTGGAGCAGTTTTGGCTTGAAGAATGGGCAAAAATCCCAGTGGCTAGATGTGCCAAGCTTATAGAGACATACCCCAAGAGACTTGCAGCTATAATTGCTGCAAAAGGTGGCTCTACAAAGTATTGACTTGGGGGGTGGGTGAATAGTTATGCACGCTCAAGTTTTCTGTTTTTCTGTTTTTTTGTCTAATTTCTTGTTTGTTTCACCCCAAAAAATATTTTGCATCTTCAAAGTGGTAGGAATGTTGTGTAAATCAAATGATACAAACTCCCCCAAAATCAATTTTAATTCCAGGTTGTAAGGCAACAAAATAGGAAAAATGCCAAGGGGGGTGAATACTTTCGCAGCCACTGTATGACATTTTTTATCTCAAATCCCAATGCTGGAGTGTAGAGCCAAATTAAAATATTTAGCTTCACTGTTGGATTGGTTGTATTCAACTAATGGCAGGGCTGTATCTGGAACTGCATGTTGAAGATAGAAATAGAATGAATCTAGCATACACAAAATGTTTAGACCCTTATTTGAATATCGAAGAAAATAAAATGTAGTTGCTTTTTAGTTGAAACTCTATATGAACTATATTCGACTACCTTGAGTATTTGAAAAGTTGGTATTTCCAAACAAACTACAAAATGTAAATGATTCTGCCTAGGAGTGGATTGGTTGGGTAGATGATTGGTCCGGGGAGCGACGGGTTTTAAGAGGGTGACCACATTTTCTCTCCAGGTGCGACCCAGCTGACTCCAGGTGTTTAACGATATGAAGTCCATTTCCCCCCCGGCGGGAACGAGAGAGAGGCAGACCTCCTGATCTGGAGCTTTCCATTGTCCATTGTTGTTCGTGCTCATGACAGAAAGGATTTCCTCTCTTTCTCTCTCTAACTCTCTCTGTTTCTCTCTCTCACTCTCTCGGTTTCTCTCTCTCACTAACTCTCTCTCTCTGTTTCTCTCTCTCTCCCTCTCTCTTGGTTTCTCTCGCTCTCTCGCCCTCTATGTATCTGTGTCTGTCGATTTGAGAGCAGCACATCATTACCGTCACAGGCACACACAGTATCTGCAGTGCAAACACACACACACAGCTACACACACACACACACACAAATACACACAGCTACACACACACACACACACCGCCTACTTGTTTTTTGAAAGGGAGTGACTTTTCCTTGACTGAGGTGCTGACACTCTCTGCTTTAGAGAACTCCCAGTAGTGGTTATGAAATGAGAACTGTGAAGCAGTAAAAACTAGGGACTTTAATTTGTCTGTCAGGCACTTTTAGCCTCTGGGCCCTTGCATACACTGCTTAACTCCCTGTCCCCTTGATACAGTGAGGGAAAAAAATATTTGCTCCCCTGCTGATTTTGTACGTTAGCCCACTGACAAAGAAATTATCAGTCTATAATTTTAAGGCTAGGTTTATTTGAACAGTGAGAGACAGAATAACAAAAACAAAAATCCAGAAAAACGCATGTCAAAAATGTTATAAATTGATTTGCATTTTAATGAGGGAAATAAGTATTTGACCCCCTCTCAATCAGAAAGATTTCTGGCTCCCAGGTGTCTTTTATACAGGTAACAAGCTGAGATTAGGAGCACTCCCTTTAAGAGTGTGCTCCTAATCTCAGCTTGTTACCTGTATAAAAGACACCTGTCCACCGAAGCAATCAATCAATCAGATTCCAAACTCTCCACCATGGCCAAGACCAAAGAGCTCTCCAAGGATGTCAGGGACAACATTGTAGACCTACACAAGGCTGGAATGGGCTACAAGACCATCGCCAAGCAGCTTGGTGAGAAGGTGACGACAGTTGGTGCGATTATTCGCAAATGGAAGAAACACAAAATAACTGTCAATCTCCCTTGGCCTGGGGCTCCATGCAAGATCTCACCTCGTGGAGTTGCAATGATCATGAGAACGGTGAGGAATCAGCCCAGAACTACACGGGAGGATCTTGTCAATGATCTCAAGGCAGCTGAGACCATAGTCACCAAGAAAACAATTGGTAACACACTACGCCGTGAAGGACTGAAATCCTGCAGCGCCCGCAAGGTCCCCCTGCTCAAGAAAGCACATATACAGGCCCGTCTGAAGTTTGCCAATGAACATCTGAATGATTCAGAGGAGAACTGGGTGAAAGTGTTGTGGTCAGATGAGACCAAAATCGAGCTCTTTGGCATCAACTCAACTCGCCGTGTTTGGAGGAGGAGGAATGCTGCCTATGACCCCAAGAACACCATCCCCACCGTCAAACATGGAGGTGGAAAAATTATGCTTTGTGGGTGTTTTTCTGCTAAGGGGACAGGACAACTTCACCGCATCAAAGGGACGATGGACGGGGCCATGTACCGTCAAATCTTGGGTGAGAACCTCCTTCCCTCAGCCAGGGCATTGAAAATGGGTCGTGGATGGGTATTCCAGCATGACAATGACCCAAAACACACGGCCAAGGCAACAAATGAGTGGCTCAAGAAGAAGCACATTAAGGTCCTGGAGTGGCCTAGCCAGTCTCCAGACCTTAATCCCATAGAAAATCTGTGGAGGGAGCTGAAGGTTCGAGTTGTCAAACATCAGGCTCGAAACCTTAATGACTCGGAGAAGATCTGCAAAGAGGAGTGGGACAAAATCCCTCCTGAGATGTGTGCAAACCTGGTGGCCAACTACAAGAAACGTCTGACCTCTGTGATTGCCAACAAGGGTTTTGCCACCAAGTACTAAGTCATGTTTTGCAGAGGGGTCAAATACTTATTTCCCTCATTAAAATGCAAATCAATTTATAACATTTTCGACATGCGTTTTTCTGGATATTTTTGTTGTTATTCTGTCTCTCACTGTTCAAATAAACCTACCATTAAATTTATAGACTGATCATGTCTTTGTCAGTGGGCAAACTTACAAAATCAGCAGGGGATCAAATACTTTTTTCCCTCACTGTACACAGACAGACAGAGGATAAAGTTACACACACGGTAGAACACAGTCAGTACACACAGTACCACCACAGTACACACAGTACCACTACAGTACACACAGTACCACCACAGTACATACAGTACCACCATAGTACACACAGTACCACCACAGTACACACAGTACCACCACAGTACACACAGTACCCGTCCCCCCTCCCCCCCTCCCCCCCACCCCCCGTCCCCCCTCTCTCTCCCATCCCCCTTCACACACACCCAGAGCTACAGTGTCCTTGAACACAACTTTGACCCAACTCCTGGTCTCTCAGTGAACCACCTCCGAGCCCCCGTCATTACCCCCATCATGCCACCCCTCCGCATCCCGACAACCCTCTGACCTGCGGCGCGCCACGCCGCTTAAAAGGCCATCGAGCCCTCCATCGCCGCTAACGAGCGAGAGCCCCCCTTCTCTAAACGTGCTGCTCGTTATCGATGGAGCACGAGGGCACGGTAATTAGAGTAATTTAGAGTCACTCGATGCTCGGCACCGCTTTCGATGACGAGTCAAAGCCGCTCTCAGAGATAAAAACCAGGTTCGATGACATCCGACATCTCTCGGCACAAGGAAGTAGGAAATTGGCACGATTACCATCGGTGACACTACACCTGATCCATCTGATCTCTTCTAAGAGGATGTAGTCCAAACGGGTTACCGATTACCATCGGTGACACTACACCTGATCCATCTGATCTCTTCTAAGAGGATGTAGTCCAAACGGGTTACCAGGTAAAACCTGACAAGGACAGGGATGATTAATCTGAGTTGAGAAGGGGACTGGCTAACAATGGAAAGACCTTTGGGCCGATACTAGAGGTTCACAGTTAAATCCCAGATAGATTAAAGCTGTTGTGCCCTCCCTCGGCATATCTGATCTGTCAGTGGTGTGAAGGGCAACAGATGCTGATGAATAATTCAAAATGGCCGCCGCTGAAAATAAAACTTGAAGTGAAGTTTAGGGGTTTGTGACTGCAGATACACACAGCTGCTTTTTTTATACTGTGACTTAGGAGGAACATTTGCACACACACACACATATACACACACACACACACAATATCCCGTACAGGCTAATGATGCCTTAGAGCTACTGTAACACATACACACACACACACACACACACACACAAACCACCTTTGCGCCAGTGCGGAGCATGACGACATATAGAGACACCAAACTGCAGAGCTGGGACCCCAGGGCTGGGTCTTGGAGCGTCTCAGCACACCCAGGCAATAAGTCAGTCTCTCTGATTGCAGGCCTGGGGATTGACTTCAGCATGGGGTTCCCAGCGCTAAAGAAGCACTATTCAATAAAAAACATAATGACAATCACTAGAAAGAGAGAGAGAAAGAAAAAAGGGAGATGGAGAGAAAGAAAGAGAGAGAGAGAGAGAGAGAGAGAGAGACAGACAGACAGACAGACAGACAGACAGACAGACAGACAGACAGACAGACAGACAGACAGACAGACAGACAGACAGACAGACAGACAGACAGACAGACAGACAGACAGACAGACAGACAGACAGACAGACAGACAGACAGACAGACAGAGAAAGGGAGAGAAAGGGAGAGAGAAAGAGAGAGTGATAGAGAAGATAGAGGGGGTTGAGGCTGGGCTAAGGGAAGGATGAGTAGTTGGCAGCTAATAACATTCTTATTATCTGATATAAAGACAGTGGATCCCAGAGAACTTCCAGCAAACTAGTCAATCAGTAACAACTCCCCAGAGAACTTCCAGCATCCTAGTCAATCAGTATCAACTCCACAGAGAACTTCCAGCATCCTAGTCAATCAGTAACAACTCCCCAGAGAACTTCCAGCATCCTAGTCAATCAGTAACGACTCCCCAGATAACTTCCAGCATCCCAATCAATCAGTAACAACTCCACAGAGAACTTCCAGCATCCCAGTCAATCAGTAACAGCTCCCCAGAGAACTTCCAGCATCCTAGACAGTCAGTAACAACTCCACAGAGAACTTCCAGCATCCCAGTAAATCAGAAACAACTACACAGAGATCTTCCAGCATCCCCATCAATCAGTAACAACACCTCAGAGAACTTCCAGCATCCTAGTCAATCAGTAACAACTCCCCAGAGATCCTCCAGCATCCTAGTCAATCAGTAACAACTCCCCAGAGAACTTCCAGCATCCTAGTCAATCAGTAACAACTCCCCAGAGAACTTCCAGCATCCTAGTCAATCAGTAACAGCTCCCCAGAGAACTTCCAGCATCCTAGACAGTCAGTAACAACTCCACAGAGAACTTCCAGCATCCCAGTAAATCAGAAACAACTACACAGAGATCTTCCAGCATCCCCATCAATCAGTAACAACACCTCAGAGAACTTCCAGCATCCTAGTCAATCAGTAACAACTCCCCAGAGATCCTCCAGCATCCTAGTCAATCAGTAACAACTCCCCAGAGAACTTCCAGCATCCTAGTCAATCAGTAACAACTCCCCAGAGAACTTCCAGCATCCTAGTCAATCAGTAACAACTCCCCAGAGAACTTCCAGCATCCTAGTCAATCAGTAACAACTCCCCAGAGAGCACAAACACACAGCTTCTCCTTTTTGTTCTAATTTCCCCTTCAAGTCATTTTTATTTTTTACACGCTTTTTAATCCTAGCTGAGCTCTGCAGCGTTGTGCTTGTCATTCTGGCTCATGAGTCATTCAATATCTGTAAGTCACTGATAGGTCCTAAGAAGGCCTGTGGAGGCTTGGCGGGACAAACAGTGGTCTGTGTAAGAGGTATTATTTTGCACATCACTTCTGCTTCCCAGCAAATAAATTGAAAATAAATGGCTGGCACTGAGTCCGCCGCTTGTTGCCTATTTGACGGGAAGCTGAGTAAAGCTTTGGAATGGGCTTTTGGCGAAAAAATCCTTCAGCTTTAAAGTGAGAATGGGTAAAGGTAAATATCTGATAAATATCCTGACGCCGTGTCAGATTTGATACTAGGGTACACAATCCAGCCCCGGAAACACACTCGATGGAGGTAAAGACACTAACATGTAAAGGTAAATGGGTTATTTTCTCCCCATAACTCTTTGTGAAGTATGGTGGAAGAGTTTTTCCTGTACTAAATGGCTGTGTGTGTTTGTTTGCACAGTACATGACATCCTTTAGGTTTAAGGTTACTCACTCAGAAGATGGCAAACATTCTGTAGGTCTTCCATGCTGGGGCCGACATGTCTTCCTCCCCTTCATCAGTTTCTTTAGGCCAAATCACTCAGTGCCTTGGAGCCAAGTGAATGTAGACATGCCTGACCCAAAATGGCAGAAAATAGTCCGTTTTGCTGTGCATCTTACATTTCTTCTTCCTAAGAGTTAGATCCTCCCCTATGCTGACCTAATTGGGGCATGGCCTGGGGAAGGACAAACTTGATAACTTGGTTTAAAGTTGTTATGTTTTGAAATGCTAATCAAATATATTTCCAATCATCTTAACATATTGTACATCAAAAACAACTCTTATTTTGTAGTCCTACACAGCAAACATGATTAAAAACGCCTATGCAAAGTCCCATATGTGAGCGCACATTACATTACATTCAGAACACATATACGCTCTACTCCTAGCCTTGATGTGTGTTTACTTGGTTATTCACAGATCATTTCTCTTTTGACTCATCCTCTTATTTCCTCACAATAGTTGAGAAACTCCTCCAAATAATGAGCTCTATTCAGATGAGGCTATGTGTCTGTGCGATAAATTTTTCAGTTTTCCAAAACAGCTGTTAAGGAAACAAGGGTGATGGGGGCGCAGTGCAAAGCCCATTAATCTAAATGACACTGTTATTAATGTGAGTTTTTAGACGAGCCGTGGCATTGCATGCCAAAAAATCACATCGCACAAACAACAAACACAAACATCAATCATCACCACCCCAGAGCTAATGGAATGGGTTTGATTGTCCTGGCAACACCTCAGTATCAGAACAATATAATTCCCTGTGTTATAAGCATATGATAACAGTCCCTCATAAGCTGTTATAACACTGCCGTAAGCATTGTTATAAGAAGTTTAGTGATATTTTGGATTATATGTAGCTATATGCTAGCTAACGCTTATCGGCTAGCTAGCAAGCTAAGCTAACTCCTTGTTTGTCATGACCATTAGTCAGGCCGCTGTCAATGGAGGTTATGAGTGCTTATGACATTTGATTGGTCATGGTTTAGACAGTGAGAATAAAAGCATTATGGGACAGTTGGGTTCAATGAAAGTGACAGTGACATTTCTATTTCCTGTCAAAATAACAGGCCCTAATTTTTCCTCTTTCTTCCTCATTTTCTTGTTAATCGTGGCGAGACTGACTTGGATCTCAAAAGGGAAGAAGTGGTTCCTTCACCAGCTGAGAGAGCAAGTGGGAGGAAGAGAGAGAGTGCGAGAGAGAGAGAGAGAGAGAGAGAGAGAGAGAGACAAAGTGAGAGAGTGAGACAAAGTGAGGGTGAGAGAGAGAGAGAGAGAGAGAGACGGAGAGATGGAGGGAGGGAGGGAGTTAGTCCACAAAACTGATTTTGCCGCCGAGGACGAAGGAGAGTTTGTCCTTGTGGAGAGAAGCACCTTGTCAATTTGATTAGCGAATGTGAAAGGACACTTAAGATCTCAATCCTAAAATTGCCTGGCTGTTAGTCTCTTCAGCCCTCCTGCAATTGCGTGGCTAATGTTGGGGAGTTGAAAAGATTATTTGATTTCAGTTAGATAAGCCTGTGCATCTGAAATCAAATACTGATTAAATAATATGCGTGTTAAATGCAAAGGCTCTTTCCAAATCACTATAAGGATTTATTTGCATTTCATATGCTGAAATTGCCCCCTTTTTTTCATCAACCTGACTGGGGGTATAAAAAATTGAACTGTAATAGAAATATAATGATACAACGGTTATTAATAACCATTCTGCTTGGCCGTTGATATCGCGGCTTCAAAACCCTTTTAGAAAGCAACAAATCCATTAAAGAAAAGTTTGAAGTCGCTTTTTCTTCTCCCGTCTCTCTCTTCTTCTAGGTCAAAGAGTGTGAGAGATGACTTAAACCAAAGAAGTAAGTGAAAACATTCAAGCAAGAGAAGAGAGAGAATGAGAGGGGGATAAGGGGAGAGGGGAGGAGGCCCATCACTTCATATTACGTTATCTTAAGCCTGAAGAGAGAGAGAGAGAGAGAGAGAGAGAGAGAGAGAGAGAGAGAGAGAGAGAGGAGAGAGAGAGAGAGAGAGAGAGAGAGAGAGAGAGAGAGAGAGAGAGAGAGAGAGAGAGAGAGAGAGAGAGAGAGAGAGAGAGAGAGAGAGAGAGAGAGAGAGTGAGGAAGAGAGAGGGCGTTCAGAGTGAGGCTGCCAAAGGCGACATGTTCCTTCTCTTTGTTCCACGCTTTGCCTTTGTTGTTTCCAACCGCCGCCTCGCCTTTGGTGCCCGCGCCCTTTATGGGTACCGCAATCATTTCCTGGCGACTGGGATGAAAGGAGGGGAGGAGGAGGAGATGGAGAGGTGGAGAGGAGGTGGGTGCAGGGAAGATTTCGGACAGAGGGCATGCTGATGTACTTTGGATCATGCATAGCCTGCACAGTCAGTAAAGGAATCACACACACAAACAAATTCATGCACAGAGGCAACTGTAGATGGCATACTGTACACCACACACACACACACTCCAAACTACACACCATTATATGCAATCCAAAGAAATACATTCAACACTGCACTCAATATATTTTACATTTTTAGTCATTTAGCCGACGCTCTTATCCAGAGCAACTTACAGTTAGTGAGTGCATAAATTTTCCATACTGGTCCCCCGTGGGAATCGAAACCACAACCCTGGCGTTGCAAGCGCCTTGCTCTACCAACTGAGCTACACGGCACAATAATCAGAACCACTATACAACAGCATTGAAAATGTCAATGTTGGCGCTTTGTTTCGACTGTGAGTGTGCATGGGCCAGAATATATGAAATAATGGGATTTGATCTATCAATATTCTATACATCTACGAGCAGTCAAGAACCATGGATTGCTAGGCTCGTAATATCAGACATTTTACCCCGGCATCCAATTTCAGAAAGTTATTGAACCGAAATAGAAATGTTGCATTTGACTGCAAATCTCCTGCTCAAATAAAGCTGAAAGGTATGTGTGCACAGACACACACTCTCACACACACAGACGCACACACACACATTCAGCTCACACACAGTCATACACACACACACACACACTTGGAAGCACTCAGTATTTGAGGTCTCAGGTGGTGAAAATAATGATGAAAGTAAAAGTGTTCCTCAGGATTTTCTCATATTATTAATATAACCCACTTTACTGGTCAATAGTACCTCGGTAGCTCTCTCTCTTTCGACAAACACACACACACCTCTGTGTGAAATTAATCCATTCCTGATACGACACCACATCCTGTCAGTCTTGTGACTCAGATCACCAAGGGAACAAACGAACGAATGAGAAAATGTTCTCTCTCTCCCCCTCTTCAACACTCCCTGTTTAATTTTCTCTCCCGCTCTCTCTCTCTTTCCCTCTCAACCACCCTTCATCTTCTCCGTCTCTTCTCGTCCTCCGTTCCTCCCCTTTTTACTGTGTTGCCGTTTCACTCTACCCCCATCATTCACCCCATCGCTCCCATTCCCTCTCCCCTCCTTCCCACCATCCAGCCATGAGCAATTAGTCCCTGGTCCTGCCTCTCCATCGAGCTCATCGGGATTCTCTTAAAAGGGTAAGTGAGCCTTCACAGCCATCACACAATCACAGGATGCCTTCAGGTATGGCCGACCAGGAGAACCTGCCTCTCTCCCTCGCTCCCCTCTCTCTCTCGCTCTCTCTCTAGTGGGAGAGAGAATCACAATAGAAGACAGAGAGGGAGTTTTCTTTGCCTCAAAAGTAAGGTATTTGGTGATTGCTTGCATTATATTTCAAACATATCTTAGGACACTGTATTTATTGTGGCCCATTGGAAAAAATACTGTAAATGTTGTGCTCAATACTACCCTAGTGACAAGGTACGCCCTACACACATACACACAAATATACACTGACAAAAACTGTGCAATGCAGAGATATCTTTGGAAAGAGAATGTGGTGCAACTTAACTAGTGTATCTACGGGATATATGGAGGCAGAGAGAGAGAGAGAGAGAGAGAGAGAGAGAGAGAGAGAGATGTGAAAGATTGTGTGTGTGTGTGTGAGTGTGTGTGTGTGTGTGTGTGTGTGTGCGTGTGTGTGTGTGTTTGTGTTTGTGTGTGACTACGAGTTATGTAACACACTAATTGCCATGCAGTGTGCAGGGTGCAGACGCTGGCTACTGACACACACACAGCTCCCACCCAGCCCACAGCTATGAATATGGAAGACAATTAAGAAAAATATAAAATGGAACCCTAGATTCATGGGACCGAGAGTAAACATAAATAAAAGCTGTTGTGGCAGGTGGGAGGGGTAGAGCTATGTGTGTGTGTGTGTGTGTGTATGTGTGTGTGTGTGTGTGTGTGTGTGTGTGTGTGTGTGTGTGTGTGTGTGTGTGTGTGTGTGTGTGTGTGTGTGTGTGTGTGTGTGTGTGTGTGTGTGTGTGTGTGTGTGTGTGTGTGAGTGTGTGTGTGTGAGTGTGTGTGTGCATGCACGCGGACCGATATCCATCTGTGCAAGATGTGCACATGTGTCTCAGTAGGGAAAAGAACTGTGGAAAGTAGTGCATCCTTAAATAAATCACGGGTAAATCTCAAGTGCAGTAATACTTGTGTGCAGACATCTGAATTAATAAGTGTCTGCAGCGAAGACCTAAACATGGTTTGGTGCGAATTCACTAAACAGACAAAGCATGTGTGTGGCTCGATCTCTCTGGCTCACACCAATATCCATGAGTCCTGCTAACTCATCAAACATTTACAGTGGCAAACCTTCAGCTCTTTGTATCAAAGTAATTTCATGCTAATTAATTGAATCCCCAGTAGATCGATGCCTTCATATTTCTTAAAGCCAAAAATAAAGTAAGTAAGATTCAAGTAAGTTTCCTCAATAAAATAACTAAATCAGTTTTGACAATAGAAGAGCTAATTGGCGATAATTCTGAGTAAATACGGTGAATGTGGGATTTGGAGTGCGGGAATTCTGGGTAATGTATGGTTTGAATTAAAATGACAGCCACTTTGAAATAGCTTTCGACGCCAGATGAAACTGTGATCCGAAAGAGAAAATATGATCTGATAGGGTGGTATTATAGCCAGCGATTGGGGAATACAGTTTTACATTGAGGGAGAACTTTGTAAAATAACTTTCAGACACTTTATTGTTTATGCTATGTCCTTGAGTTACTAACTGGTGCCACTCTTGTTTTTGAACTGCTTTGATTACTTGATCTTATTTGTTTTTCATATCATTCACAAACTTTTTTCTGAGACCAGTAACTTTAATCTGATTCAATGAAAGCCCCCCCCCCCCCCCCATTTGTTACTCCCTTCTCTTTTCTCTTTATTGTGTAATCATAAAACTTGTCTGAGTTGGACAGACCTCTATGACTTGTTTTGTTTGGTCCGAAGCCCCCCAGAATAACTTTTGCCAAACTTTGATGAAAGGTTGTCGGTAAAACCCACAAACAACTGTCTGACTCTAGGACAGGGGGGACTGAGGACAATCGATTTCGTGTTTTTCTCTGAAAAAGTTACAACTTTACAACTCTTCCATCTCCCCAGGCTTGGCACATTGAACAACCAATTATCTGCAAGACTGGTGTCAAATCAGAGGCCATACAGAAGTTAGAAGAATCTTGGAGATTGGTGCTTCACTCAGGGAGTCACTCATGCCTGGGGCTTCGGGAGACAGGAGAGGCCTCTTCGGCAGACACTCAAGCCCCATTAGGAGTGGACGTGGATTGGGAGAGTGACTGGGTACTCAGCCTTGTCCTGGAGCAAGTCTGAAGCATGGTTACTAATTAAGTCAAACATGTTAGACTGAGGTTTTCACATGTTTAAGTGGAACCTATTAGTGTGGCAGCCATTTTGTCTCACAGGTGTCGACGGCAGGGCAACGTTGGAATGGTAACATTTGAGGACAAAAGTCTTGGTGATTCAGCAGGGACAAGGACATAGGAGACACGGTCAATCACCGCTCTGTCTCTCTCCTCTCCTCTGTCTCTCTCCTCTCCTCTATCTCTCCTCTCCTCTCTCTCCTCTGTCTCTCTCCTCTCCTCTCTCTCTCTCCTCTGTCTCTCTTCTCTCCCCTCTCTCCTGTCTCACTCCTCTCCTCTCTCTCTCCTCTGTCTCTCTCCTCTCCTCTGTCTCTCTCCTCTCCTCTCATCTCCTTTGTCTCTCTCCTCTCCTCTCTCTCTCCTCTGTTTCACTCCTCTCATCTCTCTCCTCTCCTCTCTCTCTCCTCTGTCTCTCTCCTCTCCTCTCCTCTCTCTCTCTCCTCTGTCTCTCTCCTCTCTCCTCTCTCTCTCTCCTCTGTCTCTCTCCTCTCCTCTCTCTCTCCTCTCCTCTCATCTCCCCTCTCTCTCCTCTCTCCTCTGTCTCTCTCCTCTCATCTCTCTCTCCTCTGTCTCTCTCCTCTCCTCTCATCTCCTTTGTCTCTCTCCTCTCCTCTCTCTCCTCTCCTCTCATCTCCCCACTCTCTCCTCTGTCTCTCTCCTCTCATCTCTCTCTCCTCTGTCTCTCTCCTCTCCTCTCTCTCTCCTCTGTCTTTTTTTACATTTTAGTCATTTAGCAGACGCTCTTATCCAGAGCGACTTACAGTTAGTGAATACATTTTTTTTTTTTTATACTGGCCCCCCGTGGGAATCGAACCCACAACTGCCGTTGCAAACGCCATGCTCTATCAACTGAGTTATCACTTTTGCCTTATGGCAAGGTGCTCCATCATGCTGGAAAAGGCATTGTTCGTCACCAAACTGTTGGATGGTTGGGAGAAGTTGCTCTCGGAGGATGTGTTGGTACCATTCTTTATTCATGGCTGTGTTCTTAGGCAAAATTGTGAGTGAGCCCACTCCCTTGGCTGAGAAGCAACCCCACACATGAATGGTCTCAGGATGCTTTACTGTTGGCATGACACAGGACTGATGGTAGTGCTCATCTTGTCTTCTACGGACAAGCTTTTTTCCGGATGCCCCAAACAATCGGAAAGGGGATTCATCAGCGAAAATGACTTTACCCAAGTCCACAGCAGTCCAATCCCTGTATCTTTTGCAGAATATTAGTCTGTCCCTGATGTTTTTCCTGGAGATAAGTGGCTTCCTCTCTGCCCTTCCTGACACCAGGCCATCCTCCAAAAGTCTTCGCCTCACTGTGCGTGCAGATGCACTCACACCTGCCTGCTGCCTTTCCTGAGCAAGTTCTGCACTGGTGGTGCCCCGATCCCGCAGCTGAATCAACTTTAGGAGATGGTCCTGGCACTTGCTGGACTTTCTTGGGCGCCCTGAAGCCTTCTTCACAAAAATCGAACCTCTCTACTTGAAGTTATTGATGATCCGATAAATGGTTGATTTAGGTGCAATCTTACTAGCAGCAATATCCTTGCCTGTGAAGCCCTTTTGTGCAAAGCAATGATGACGGCACGTGTTTCCTTGCAGGTAACCATGATTAACAGAGGAAGAACAATGATTTCAAGCACCACCCTCCTTTTAAAGCTTCCAGTCTGTTATTCTAACTCAATCAGCATGACAGAGTGATCTCCAGCCTTGTCCTCATCAACACTCTCACCTGTGTTAACGAGAGAATCACTGACATGATGTCAGCTGGTCCTTTTGTGGCAGGGCTGAAATGCAGTGGAAATGTTTTTTGGGGATTAAGTTCATTTTCATGGCAAAGAGGGACTTTGCAGTTAATTGCAATTAATCTGATCACTCTTCAAAACATTCTGGAGTATATGGAAATTGCTATCATAAAAACTGAGGCAGCAGACTTTGTGAAAATTAATATTTGTGTCATTCTCAAAACTTTTGACTACGACTGTAGTAAACAAAAGTGAAATAAAGTTCCAAAAGAATAAAGACATTTCAAATGTCATATTATGTCTATATACAGTGTTGTAACAATGTGCAAATAGTTAAAGTACAAATGGGAAAATAACATGGTGTTTGTTCTTCACTGGTTGCCCTTTTCTTGTGGCAATAGGTCAAAAATCTTGCTGCTGTGATGGCACACTGGTATTTCACCCAGTAGATAAAGGAGTTTATCAAAATTGAGTTTGTTTTCAATTTTTTTGTGGATCTGTGTAATTGGAGGGAAATATGTGTCTCTAATATGGTCATACATTTGGCAGGAGGGTAGGAAGTGCAGCTCAGTTTCCACCTCATTTTGTGGGCAGTGTGCACATAGCCTGTCTTCTCTTGAGAGCCAGGTCTGCCTACGGTGGCCTTTCTCAATAGCAAGGCTATGCTCACTGAGTCTGTACATAGTCAAAGCTTTCCTTAAGTTTGGGTCAGTCACAGTGGTCAGGTATTCTGCCACTGTGTACTCTCTGTTTAGGGCCAAATAGCATTCTAGTTTGCTCTGTTTTTTTGTTAATTCTTACCAGTGTGTCAAGTATTTCTCTTTTTGTTTTCTTATGATTTGGTTGGGTCTAATTGTGTTGCTGTCCTGGGGCTCTGTTTGTATTTGTAAACAGAGCCCCTGGACCAGCTTGCTTAGGGGACTCTTCTCCAAGTTCATCTCTCTGTAGGTGATGGCTTCGTTATGAAAGGTTTGGGAATCGCTTCCTTTTAAGTGGTTATAGAATTTAACGGCTCTTTTCTGGATTTTGATAATTAGCGGGTATCAGACTAATTCTGCATGCATTATTTGGTGTTTTACGTTGTACACTGAGGATATTTTTGCAGATTTCAGCATCTCAATTTGGTGTTTGTCCCATTTTGTGAATTCTTGGTTGGTGAGCTGACCCCAGACATCACAACCATGAAGGGCAATGGGTTCTATAACTATTTTTAGCCAGATCCTAATTGGTATGTCGAATTTTTTGTTCCTTTTGATGGTATAGAAGGCCCTTCTTGCCTTGTCTCTCAGATCGTTCACAGCTTTGTGGAAGTTACCTGTGGCGCTGATGTTTAGGCCGAGGTATGTATAGTTTTTTGTGTGCTCTAGATTTTAAATTTTAGTCATTTAGCAGATGCTCTTATCCAGAGCGACTTACAGTTAGTGAATGCATACATTTTTTCATACTGGCCCCCCGTGGGAATCGAACCCACAACCCTGGCGTTGCAAGCGCCATGCTCTACCAAATGAGCTACACGGAGCCCGATGTTTCTAGATGGAATTTGTTTTAGTGGTCCTGGCAAATTGACCTTTTTTGGAACACCATTATTTTTGTCAGGGCCCAGGTCTGACAGAATATGTGCAGAAGATCTAGGTGCTGCTGTAGGCCCTCCTTGGTTGGTGACAGAAGTACCAGATCATCAGCAAACAGTAGACATTTGACTTCAGATTCTAGTAGGGTGAGGCCGGGTGCTGCAGACTGTTCTAGTGCCCTCGCCAATT
>NW_028160331.1:0-22500 GCF_964263955.1 Coregonus lavaretus | reverse complement strand
TGAAAGGTAACATACACTGTGTTATCTGGTGTATGGTGGAGTAGTAACGTAGCGTTAGCATACTGTTAGTTCCAGAGCTAAGAATGCTAGAGAGCGGTCCGAGGACCATTTAGTTCAGCAGGAAGTTAAACACTAGCCTCTATTCAGGCTAACGCTATTCATAGAATGCTAACTGGATAGCTAATTGGCTGTTTGGGCTTAATGGCCCATGTCAAAAGTAGTGCACTGTAAAATAGTTAGGGTGCCAATTAGGGTGCCATTTAAGACACAGCATCAGAGTTCCTATTGGACAGTAGAGCTGATGGTATCAGCAGAACTGTATCTCTCTGTGACATTAGAACTGTATCTCTCTGTGACATTAGAACTGTATCTCTCTGTGACATAACTATCTCTGTGACATTAGAACTGTATCTCTCTGTGACATAACTATCTCTGTGGCATAAGAACTGTATCTCTCTGTGACATAACTATCCCTGTGACATTAGAACTGTATCTCTCTGTGACATAAGAACTGTATCTCTCTGTGACATTAGAACTGTATCTCTCTGTGACATTAGAACTGTATCTCTCTGTGACATAAGAACTGTATCTCTCTCGGTTGTTTCAGACGTCTTAACACCCTGAACAAGTGTTGCTCCATGAAACTAGACATCAGCCACCCCAGGAAGAAAGTCAGTAATCTCTCCATCTTTCTTCTCTTTTATTATCTCCAAACCGACATGAATGTCTGGGTAAAAGAGGAAATCTGAATGAATGTCTGGGTAAAAGAGGACATTTGAATGAATGTCTGGGTAAAAGAGGACATTTGAATGAATGTCTGGGTAAAAGAGGAAATCTGTTAACAGTTGTGTATGTTTTTTTGTGACCGAAGCATTGATACGCATGAATCAGTGAAAAAATGCAAAATGCTGCAGACTTTCACATTTCAGAGGCCTGTACTGTGCATGGTTCCCATTCAGAAAAACTAAATCAGTGCTGCCACCTTGTGGTAAATTATGGATATAGCACCATTCAATGAGCACAACCAATGCTTTTGATCGCACAGAACTGACTTTGACGATATCAGGCCCATGTTTAAACTCCAGCTATGAAGTGTTTTATGTGACTGACCCTGGTCTGTTAGGACAGTAGATTTATATTGATGGAATGTGTCTTGCAGTAGGACAGACCACTATACTATACTACACTCTCTCTCTCCCTCTCTCCAGACTGATGATTCAGACGAGGACGACCCGCTGGCCATCAGTAAGAGATGGACCTTTGAATGGAACAGCCGGCGCTGGTCCCGCCTCCAGGACATGCACTTCCTGCTGGGCTCGCCCAATGAAAGCAGCCCTGAGGGGTGCCAGGGGGAGGGGCTGCTGAGGAGCACGGTGAGCAGCGAGAGCGTCCTGACGGACCTGAGCGAACCAGAGATCACGGATATATCCTCTCTGCACAGTCAAGACTCTCTGGGAGCCATGCTGCCTGACTCTGTCTCTATGGCCTCGCTGGCAGGGCCCTACCAGGTTAGTCTGTCTTTATGTCTGCCTCCCAAATGACAGCCTATTCCCTATGTAGTGCACCACTTTTGAATGGAGCACATTGGGCCACTTGTTCCCTATGTAGTTGTGGTATATTAACGAGGCAAGGCGCAGCCATGCTTTTTAGCGTCAAGTTTAATAAGTGAGCTTAATGCACTTTGACCTGACCCCGGTACGGCAACCTGCACGTACCAAGACGGAGCTGCTCTTCCTCCCGGGGAAGTCTTGCCCGCTCCAAGACCTCTCCATCACGGTCGACAACTCCCGTCTGGTGTTCAACCTTCCCATGTTCTCTCATGTCACCCCGCTTTCCGTATACTCCACTGGCTTCCAGTCAAACCTCACGTCCACTACAAAACCATGGCACTGGCCTACGGAGCAGTGAGAGGAACTGCTACGATTCAAACCCTACATCCCAACCCAAACACTCCGTTCTGCCACTTTTGGTCTCTTGGCTGTGATATGTGGTTGTCCCACCTAGCTATCTTAAGATGAATGCACTAACTGTACGTGGCTCTGGATAACAGCGTCTGCTAAATGACTAACGTAAATGTAAATAAATGGTATTTGTAATAATGCATGTAGTTGTTTAGGTCAATACACTACACTACACTACATCATCCACCTTTTAGAGATAATACACTACATCATCCACCTTTTAGAGATAATACACTACCATCATCCACCTTTTAGAGATAATACACTACATCATCCACCTTTTAGAGATAATACACTACCATCATCCACCTTTTAGAGATAATACACTACATCATCCACCTTTTAGAGATAATACACTACATCATCCACCTTTTAGAGATAATACACTACCATCATCCACCTTTTAGAGATAATACACTACCATCATCCACCTTTTAGAGATAATACACTACATCATCCACCTTTTAGAGATAATACACTACCATCATCCACCTTTTAGAGATAATACACTACATCATCCACCTTTTAGAGATAATACACTACCATCATCCACCTTTTAGAGATAATACACTACCATCATCCACCTTTTAGAGATAATACACTACATCATCCACCTTTTAGAGATAATACACTACATCATCCACCTTTTAGAGATAATACACTACCATCATCCACCTTTTAGAGATAATACACTACATCATCCACCTTTTAGAGATAATACACTACCATCATCCACCTTTTAGAGATAATACACTACCATCATCCACCTTTTAGAGATAATACACTACCATCATCCACCTTTTAGAGATAATACACTACATCATCCACCTTTTAGTCTGAGATACAGTACTGAATGAGTCCCACTAAATGCTTATACTTTAAACAACTAAAAGAGAGTTTCTCTTTTAAACCTGTTAACATTTCAATGTGTCATATAAAAAATGAACAGTTTGGCATCATATGTGTCTTTTTCACATCACAACAGTTCTTTGTCTCTTCAAGCTTCAAGTTTTTATTATCACGTGGACAAGTACGGTGAAATGTCTTTATTTTCCCAACAATGCAGTAATCATATATATACTGTAATATATATATATATATATATATATATAATACTGTATAGTACTATAAAATAAAAGAGAGTAAAGTGTGTATAAAAGTCTGTAATGGCTGTAATGGTCTGAATACCCTGTGAGAGCGATGCGGACTGTGTATGTCTTGGTTTTAATGTTCTTGTCTCACCTGTTGAGTGTTATTGTACCCCAGTGTTTTCTCACACATCGAGCCCTGGTCATCAGCCATGTCAGCCATGTCAGTACGATACTGGACATGTCTGTTGTGTCAGTACGATACTGGACATGTCTGTTGTGTGACAAACCCAAGCTTTTTCATGGCATTTTTTAATGTCTGAACGTAGCGCTCTGCCAGCCAGTCTAAACGTACCTCTGCCAGCCGTCTGAACATACCTCTCTGCCAGCCGTCTGAACATACCTCTCTGCCAGCCGTCTGAACATACCTCTCTGCCAGCCGTCTGAACATACCTCTCTGCCAGCCGTCTGAACATACCACTCTGCCAGCCAGTCTGAACATACCTCTCTGCCAGCCAGTCTGAACATACCTCTCTGCCAGCCGTCTGAACATACCTCTCTGCCAGCCGTCTGAACATACCTCTCTGCCAGCCGTCTGAACATACCTCTCTGCCAGCCAGTTTGAAGCTGGGTGTCCAGGCGTGGTGGTGGAGTGCATGATTCCCTAAGCAGCCAAGACAACGCAGGAGTGGCTTCGGGACAAGTCTCTGAATGTCCTTGAGTGGCCCAGCCAGAGCCCGGACTTGAACCCGATCTAACATCTCTGGAGAGACCTGAAAATAGCTGTGCGGCGACGCTCCACATTAAACCTGACAGAGCTTGAGAGGATCTGCAGAGAAGAATGGGAGAAACTCCCCAAATATTGGTGTGCCAAGATTGTAGCGTCATACCCAACAAGACTCAAGGCTGTAATTGCTGCCAAAGGTGCTTCAACAAAGTACTGAGTAAAGTGTCTGAATACTTATGTAAATGTGATATTTCAGTTGATGTTATTTTTTTAATACATTTGCAAAGATTTCTAAAAACCTGTTTTTGCTTTGTCATTATGGGGTATTGTGTGTAGATTGATGAGGGGGAAAAAACTATTTAATCAACTTTAGAATAAGGCTGTAACGTAACAAAATGTGGAAAAAGTCAAGGGGTCTGAATACTTTCCGAATGCACTGTACCGTATTAGTCCCAAGGCTTCCTTTTCAATCTGTGAGTATTTTTTCTCGACTGGGAATAAAGTCCTGGATGCGTATGCAATGGGGCGTTGATCTCCATTGGACATGATGTGCTGGATGACGGGGTAGTTTTGAGTCCTAGTGGACTAAGACCTGATCACAGTTCTTTGCATTTGTTGAAGGCATCATGTTCCTGTTGTTTCCAACGCCAGGTCACTTGTTCTCTCAGCAACCTGTACAGTGGCTTTGCTGTGGCACAAAATGTCCATAGTAGTTAACAAGACCCAGAAAGGCTGTTCGCTCCTTCACGTTGGTAGGCGAAGCTGCACCTGGATTACCTCAGCTCCTTCACGTTGGTAGGCGAAGCTACACCTGTATTACCTCAGCTCCTTCACGTTGGTAGGCGGAGGTGCCCCCTGGATTACCTCAGCTCCTTCACGTTGGTAGGCGAAGCTACACCTGGATTACCTCAGCTCCTTCACGTTGGTAGGCGAAACTGCACCTGGATTACCTCAGCTCCTTCACGCTGGTAGGCGAAGCTACACCTGGATTACCTCAGCTCCTTCACGTTGGTAGGCGAAACTGCACCTGGATTACCTCAGCTCCTTCACGTTGGTAGGCGAAACTGCACCTGGATTACCTCAGCTCCTTCACGTTGGTAGGCGAAACTGCACCTGGATTACCTCAGCTCCTTCACGTTGGTAGGCGAAGCTACACCTGGATTACCTCAGCTCCTTCACGTTGGTAGGCGAAACTGCACCTGGATTACCTCAGCTCCTTCACGTTGGTAGGCGAAGCTGCACCTGGATTACCTCAGCTCCTTCACGTTGGTAGGCGAAGCTACACCTGGATTACCTCAGCTCCTTCACGTTGGTAGGCGAAACTGCACCTGGATTACCTCAGCTCCTTCACGTTGGTAGGCGAAACTACACCTGGATTACCTCATCTCCTTCACGTTGGTAGGCGAAACTGCACCTGGATTACTTCAGCTCCTTCACGTTGGTAGGCGGAGGTGCCCCCTGGATGGCTTTGATTTTCGCTGTGGATGGGTGAATTCCTATGCTATCCAGCACGTGACCTTGATACTCGATCCGTGTTTTCCCAAACTCACATTTGGACTTTTTCACTCTGAGCCCTGAAGACGTTGCAGGTTCCTCAGATGCTCATTTTCGTTCCGGCCTGTGATTAACAGATCATCCAAACAGACGACTACATCAAGATCCTTCAAAAGATGTTCCATAGTCCTCTGAAATATAGAAGGGGCGGAGCTTACTCCGAAAGGTAACCTCGTGAACATAAAAAAGTCCCTGTGTGTTGATGGTGGGGTATTTCATCCAACAACACCTGCTGATAAGCTGTAGCCAGGTCGATATTTGAGAAATGTTTTCCTCCACTTGCCATGATCTCCTCTATACGCGGTAAATGATACATTTCAATGTTTGTTGCTTGATTCACTGTTCCTTTGTAATCTCCACACAAGCGTGTCCCGTTTCACAAATCAAATGTTATTTGTCACATGCTCTGAATACAACAGGTGTAGACCTTACCTTACCTTACTTAATGTATGCACTCACTAACTGTAAGTCGCTCTGGATAAGAGCGTCTGCTAAATGACTAAAATGTAAATGAAATGCTTACTTACAAGCCCTTAACCAACAATGCAGAGCTTTTTTATGAGAAAATATTTTTAGCTAAACATTTTTATAACAAATACAAAAAAAAAAAGAACAGTAACACAATAAATAACAATATAGGTTATATACAGGGGGTACCGGTACCGAATCAATGTGCGGGGGTACAGGTTAGTCGAGGTAATTGAGGTAATATGTACGTAGGGGTAAAGTGTCTATGCATAAATAATAAACAGCGTAAAAAAGGGGGTCAATGTAAATAGTCCGGGTAGCCAAAGTTTGCAAGCCGGGTAGCCAATCCGATAGCCCGACGAGCGTCAGAGGGGTGTACATTTTACATTTACATTTTAGTCATTTAGCAGACGCTCTTATCCAGAGCGACTTACAGTTAGTGAGTGCATACATTTTTTAATAAAAAAAAACAAACAATTATACTGGCCCCCCGTGGGAATCGAACCCACAACCCTGGCGTTGCAAACGCCATGCTCTACCAACTGAGCTACATCCCTGCTGGCCATTCCCTCCCATACCCTGGACGACGCTGGGCCAATTGTGCACCGACCCATGGGTGTAGTAGGATTCGATCTTAGTCCTGTATTAATGCTTAATGTTTAATGGTTTAAAGGGCGTAGCGGGATTTCTTATAAGCATCCGGATTAGAGTCCCGCTCCTTGAAAGCGGCAGCTCTACCCTTTAGCTCAGTGCGGATGTTGCCTGCTATCCTTGGCTTCTGGTTGGGATATGTACGGTCACTGTGGGGACGACGTCGTCGATGCACTTATTGATGAAGCCGTTGACTGACGTGGTGTACTCCTCAATGCCATCAGATGAGTCCCGGAACATATTCCAGTCTGTGCTAGCAAAACAGTCCTGTAGCTTAACATGTAGCTTAGCCTCCGTGTCATCTGACCACTTCCGTATTGAGCGAGTCACTAGTACTTCCTGCTTGAGTTTTTGCTTGTAAGCAGGAATCCGGAGGATAGAATTATGGTCAGATTTTCCAAATGGAGGGCGAGGGAGAGCTTTGCATGCTGCTCTGTGTGTGGAATAAAGGTGGTCTAGAGTTTTTTTTCCTCTGGTGGCACGTGACATGCTTATAGAAATCGAGAGTTCCTTAATATTAGAGATCGCGCACCAGCTGTTGTTGACACACTACACACAGACCACCACCCCTCGTCTTACCAGCCAACTGTATATTATCCATGTCCTCGGTCAGCCACGACTCAGTGAAACATACGATATTACAGTTTTTTTAATGTCCCGTTGGAAGGATAGTCTCGAACGGTGCTCATCCACTTTATTCTCCAGCGAATCGCCAGTTGGACGGATGGTATAGGCGGATTATCCACTCGCCGACTAATTCTCACTGAGCACCCAGATCTGCGGCCCCTGTATCGGCCTCTCCTTTTCATGCGATTGACGTGGATTTGGGCCTGGTCCGGGAGGAGCCATAAATCTTTCACCTCCGATTCATTATCCTCTTAAGGATCGGACCCTTTTTTTTTCAATTTTCGCCTAAAATGACATACCCAAATCTAACTGCCTGTAGCTCAGGACCTGAAGCAAGGATATGCATATTCTTGATACCATTTGAAAGGAAACACTTTGAAGTTTGTGGACATGTGAAATTAATGTAGGAGAATATAACACATTAGATCTGGTAAAAGATAATACAAACAAAAAAACATGCGTTTTCTATTTATTTATTTGTTCCATCATCTTTGAAATGCAAGAAAAAGGCCACAATATAATATTGCAGTTTAGCCGCAATTTAGGTTTTGGCCACTAGATTGCAGCAGTGTGTGTGCAAAGTTTCAGATTGATCCAGTGAAGCATTGCAATACTGGACTATTTTGTATCAAGTCTGCCCAAATGTGCCGAATTGGTCAATTGAAACATTTTCAAGTACATAACTATAGAGAACATACAAAAATGATATGGTAATACAAAATGTACATTTACACACTCCCAGGAATGTCATACATGATGGATCATTAGCTTATACACTAACTTTCACACATCTAGATGGCCGGGCGGGGTGGGTGTGGAGCCAGAGACAGCAGGGATTCAAACTGTAAAACCCAGTTCCTACATTTGAATATAAAAATTGATTTTATCAAACAAAACTATGCTACATTCTATCTCTGGGACCCTTAGGATGACAAATCAGAGCAAGATTACTGAATGTAAGTACATTATTTACCTTCAGATGTGAATGTATCAAACCAGTTGCCGTGATAAGTTTTTTGTTGTTGTGCACTATTCTCAAACAATAGCATGGTATTTTTTTCACTGTAATAGCCACTGTAAATTGGACAGTGCAGTTAGATTAACAAGAATGTAAGCTTTCTGCCCATGTAAGACATGTCTAAGTCCTGGAAAGTTTGCTGTTACTTACAACAGTCATGCTAATCACATTAGCTTACGTTAGCTCAACTGACACGTATACGGGACACCGATCCCATAGAGGTAAAAAATATATATTTGTCCAGCTGTTACTACTAGTGCGGCCTACTCACTATGTTTCACTGGTGTGAGTATGTCGGCCTTCTCTAGTCTCTGTAGCTATTGTTACTCTTTCATAGCAAATGGCATGGGGCGGTTCTTATAGAACATAGAAGGCACATCAGGTTTGACTAGGATAGTTGCTTTAATGACTTTTAAGTGCGCCAACTCATCCTGTAATGCTTTAGCATGTGTCGTATATGATGAATGGTGGCCATTATCGCTGTCAACAAAGAGTTCGCCATACTGCATCGTGTTAGAGGCTTTTATTAAAATCACGAATCTACAGCATAGATACAGACTCGCGATGTCCGGAGAACGGCTCCCCAGATTGCTATGGCCGTTCTGCCGTCTAATCGTTTACCCCCTATTTATAAACAATGCAAAGGGAGGGGCTACTCCCTCTTCTGGCCAATCACCAGTCTCCCCTCGGGCGTCACCCTCCAAGCGGCACATTTCAAATAACATCATAAAACCTCCCCCCTTTGGCCTGAACAACCAACATTCCATTTCGTCATGAAAAACATTTAACAAAGGCATAATCTTCAGATACGATATTCCCCCCTTTCGAGACGAAATAAACGTCTCGAAACCAAACAGAATAAGATTATGACTATTAACCATTTATCTCATTGAATATTCTTAACCTTAAACCCAAAAACATTCTCCTCTAGAGTGTAAATACCTTTCTATGAAATACCTGTTTATGAAGTGTGAATACATTACTATGACCCATGAAGAAATCTCTATGGAGTGTAAATACATTACTATGACATATGAACAACTGTTTATGAAGTATGAACACATTACTATGAATTATGAATAAATCTCTGTGGAGTGTGAGAGCGAAAAACTGTCCAGCAGCCATCCATCCATATCAATCAAGACAGTAAAATTCTCTCACCGTCCCTCTGCCCCAGGCAACCACCGTCGGTACTCCAGATAACCTCATAACTCATGTAAATGCATTTGAAACTATGATGTAATTAAATACCCATGTAAACAAAATCCTATCCATAAATATCCACTCTCAGGCTGGTCAACCCATAGGACCTGAAAGGGAATCTCTCCCTGCTTAAACATTCTGTCCCTAACCCCATCGAAATAAACAAAAGCATCTACGATCCTCATCTGCATTCAATAACATCAAACATAATTCTACTAAAATCAATACCTAAGAATATGACACAATTATGTATTACACATGTCTATATTTCATTGCAGACACTGGAATGTAGTCCACTACACTTCCTCTTCCTGTAGTGTCCTCTTCCAATGGACTTGTTGATGATGGAATCAGCCACACCCTCCTTGTTTCATCTCCTCCAGTCATATTGTCTTTGTTTGAGTATTCCAATCTCCACATATTCTCCCACATGCTTCTGGAATGACAAGAAAATAACCGACCCAACAGTATCTTTCCCAAAAAACACTTTCAAATTAAACCTCCATTTCACCTAAGAATTTGAAAAATCATCAAATAATCCAAAATGATATTTATCCCTCAGTTCCACTTGTCCATCTTTATCCAGATCAGGAACAGTCCACACCGGCATCTGAGTGTTGTCTCCAGGCACCACTTCTCCAACCTATCTCAATCTCATAACTTTCTCAAAAGTCAGTACAAACATCACACAGTGTTATCAAAGCTTAAACTACTAGAATCTGACCCATCACTGCCCCTACTGGCCTAATTGATCTTGCAACCAAATCCTTTCAAATGCATCCCTTACAATGCATCTATAACCCCAGTGATATTATCTGAACTATCTGGACTCACAGTAATACACTAATATTTATCAATATTATCTTCCCAAATGTTACACCATACCATGAATGAAGTCCCCCCTTCTCCCTTAAACTTATTCTTCAATGATAGGCTTGAAGACTATGACATGTCGCCATGTGTCTGCTAAATGACCAAAATGTAAATGCAATGTCACCCTTTTAACCCTAGATTTAGCTGTGTCCAATGCTATCCCTCTTATAATGGTAAAACCTCATATGGAAGCTTCAACGTTGACCTGTAACAACATCCTATCCCCATAGGGTAAGAATATACTCTATCATAATTTCCCCTTATCCTCTAAAATTCCCATAGTCACATTGTCAGTCAAAAGCTAATCTTTTAACCATCAAAGTCCTGCTCTTCTTACTACCTGATATATAAAAAGTAACCTATTATTTGTCATTACTACCCTTAAGGTCATGCTTATCCAAAGTTATCATCTAACATCCCAATCTGATCTTTCCATAAACATACCCCTTACCTCATATGTTTTATTAGAACAAACACAACTTTTAGCCCTCAATATTTCACCTGAATACTTCAGGGTTTGCAATTACCTGATTTTACTTTCTCTCTAACCAATGCTCATAGGGTAATCTTTTCACCCAAGAACACTTAAACCCTACTGTTTTGATTTTATCTGTCAATGACTGTTGCCAATTCCACAGCCATGACAAAGCTCAAAACTGATCCACACCTGACAGAGGCTGCGCAACCGTCTAACAGGTTCGGGATGGAATTCTCAACAGACATGGACCCTCAAGATTCCTCACTGACCCCACAGAATGAGTTAATCTATCTCTAATTTCCACAACAGAGGAACGAGCAGCACTGATCAGATGCCCCCCCCCTCTGTCATCAAAATCAAAAGACCCCATACTGCAGCTTCCATGATGAATCTCTATTCTCCATTTCAGATTAATCTATATTGTTTCTATCTGCTCTATTTTAACCCCATTCGTACCATAACCTCCTGAGTCCCTCTTGCTACCTCTTTAATTTCAGAACAATTGTTGTCAGTATCATACTCCTATATTTGCTATTGCCATAGTATCATTAATCCCTTCCAAAGTTACCCTTAAAGTAGTTGATTTAGCTGCTGTATCAACCCTAATTACTTCTAGTGCAAAGCTACCAACATCCTATTCGATTATTCCCTGTTGGAGTGACTACTGTAATAAACTTATCCTTAACTCCCTCTGTGACTGTGGAAAGTTTTACAGACTTCAAATCTTCCATTATAAGCGTTACTTTATGAATTACATAGCCCTTTAACCCATAATTCCTAACCGGAACAAATTCTAATGCTTCCCCTAAATAAGTACACATATATTCTCCCTGACCTTTCTCTGTAACCTTACGCAACATCAGTGAACAGTCACTCCTAACCCTCTTCTAAACTATACCTCCTTTTACTCCTGGTCCTGATAACAATACTTATTCTCCATAATTATCTCTCCACATGAGAGAAACATCCCCAGCCTAAACCCTAATAAGTGTTTTCCCCTCAAATTGGTGCTGTATTGGTTCCCTTATAATCAAATGCGATATATTTATGACTTTAATACCTATCAATGTTGAAAGAGTTAAATTGCTTCTCCCTGTTGTTCTAATAAACTGAAGTGTTAATGTCCTTATTTACTCCTAGTTTTCCCATAAGACTTTGAACTCCTTCCTTGTACTTCCATCTATCACCCCTAGTGTCCCTTTTTCCCCCTTTCAGTTCTACCTCTAAACTTTAAACCTCCTGATTATAACAAAATACACCTATAATGACCTTGATCTCCCTACTGGACAGTGTCATTCATTACTGTTCTCTCTCACTACTAACTTTAAAACTTAGCTTACTGTCTCCGAGTCCCTTCAACCTAGCCTACCCCTAACTTATTTTAATCTAATCTTTTCTCCCATAACATTTAAAACCTTTTCCCCTGACTTATTGACAAAATCTCTTACCACCAAATTTTAGAATATGTGATTGGGAAAGTTCCCCACCTGCTTCTGACTCATTACACACAGACTTGGCAAAACCGACTAAACACCTTTTAGCCTAACCTCAAATCTCTTAGTGTAAGAATGTAACCCAAAATAAACAGTCACCCCTATTAACTTTTCAGACAGACTGTCTGACAGTCGTCTAGTGGACATCTTATTGTACAATTCAATTCTCTTCCCAAGACTACAATAACAGTATCTTCTAATATTAGTACTTTAAGAGTAAGTACTACCTAAAATCCCTATCCTAATTAGTTATCAATTAATGAGATGTTTAACCTCTTTAGGCTGAACACATAAGTTTTCCCCTATTCCCTATCACTTCTAATGGCCGGTGGTTTCAACTGTTAGCTATTTTCTCTTCTTCTCTAATCAAGGCTCTCAGCAATGCACCCCTTCCGGATATTCTCGGCACTCTAGAATATTTAGTGTTCACCTGAAGCACAGGTGATCTTCACTTGCTCGTTGATCTTCCTCTGTTTCTTCTTCTCCAATTCTGTGTCTGTCCAGAAACTGACAGTCGATATGGAACATCTGGTCCCCCCTTGGCGGGTACAATTGCCTTTGATATTGTTCAGTTAAAGCTGTAACAGTGATTGTTGATTTGATTCACTCTGATTCTTCATAACCCACACTTATTTTCTTCTTCTCCACCACCAGTTATAAGTTGTATTTGATAGAGTTTTCTTCGTCCGTTTCTTCTCGTTGTGAACCTATCAGTATTCTTCCAAAGGTTATCTTCTAAGTTCTGTTCTTGAAATATCATCTTCCATCATCTTCTTACTTTTCTTCATCAGAACTCGAATATCTTGTCTCCTTCTGCGTTCAACTTTCATCAGAGATCAAGTCTCCAGTATCCTTCTTTCCTCTCTTGCCACTTCCTTCTGATCACAGAGTCATCTCCCATGCATGACCTCTCATCATCATCATCCTCTTCTCCTTAAGTTCCCAAACATCTCGGTTTTCTTCCGTCTTCTGAATTCATCTTCATCGTTGTTTCTGACTTTGATTACTTTGATTAAAAAATGACTATTTTAATCAATTTTCCCCTATACCAAGCCCTTTATATTCCTTTATTGTGAACTATCCTATTTTAGACTGTATAAGTTATATAGGCTTCCCCCCTTAAATTATTAATATAACCCTAACAACCTTCAAAAAAAAATAAAAAAACAAAAAAATTTTTTTTTTTTTTTTCTCCTCCCAAAAAAAATTAAATAAAATAAAATATGAATATTAAAAACATTCAATTAAATGCCTTATTCAAAAACCCTTTAATTAAAAATAAAAACCCATTAAAAACTCAATTAAAAATTATGAATAATTTAAAACCAATTTTTTTTATTCCTATATCACCAATTTATCAATTAGTGTTGAGTATATTACCACAACCCATCAAATGCAAGTAAATGCAAGTTAGTAATCTTCAGACTAAAATACCCATAAACAAAGCCTAACCTTCAATACTACAATACTCCAATTCCCATAACCCCTTGCTCCATTAGCTCTAATTATCATAAATTTACAGAAGAATCCTCAATCCATCCTGGATTCCCAACACATCTGTAATTAAATCCCAGTGATGCACATAGCCTCCAAAATGTAACTTTTATTGAAATAGAATTTGCCAAGCCCCTTGTAAAATCGTCATAACATCACATATCCTGTTAGGGAAAGATTTTGTAACCATAATCAGTACCAAAACCTTTTTTTGACTTGATCCTCTGCCACGTGACGTGATCACTTCCTGTATCTCCTCACTCCCCCTCTCTCCTGTCTCTCATGACAAGGGACAAAGACACAAGAACAGCTTTTAGTAGTTCATGCCATCACCGAGTATTTCCAACCATTCAATATTCATTCGTTCTACGTTATTCACTCTAAGACTAAACTCAGAACTAAATAGATCGCTCAAAAACATTATGTTAATCCGTTATTTAATTATTTAATTAAATGTATTATAATCCGCTACCATATATCTAATTTATAAATTCAATAGGCTACAAAACAAGTTTCATCTTTAACCAATCTTTAAACTAGAATACTCGTGCTAAAATCTCTCTGTCTGTGTGTTTCTCCGTCTCCCTACAGCCCCCATGTGTTGTTTTGCAGAATCCCACGCATGCGCAAATATCATTTATTACATAGATCGCTCCAAAACATTTCATTTAATTTTAATCGTCTTTTAATTTAATTAATTATACTCCGTCAACATATATTTGATTTATAACTTTACCACATCTTGCCAAATAGTTTCCCGTCCGACCAACAGCCGTTTAACACCTAAGAGATTTTTTCCCAAAATCTCTCTTATTCTGTGACTATTATCCCTTGCCGCGTCACATGGGACCTATGACCCTTACCCATAATGCCGTGCTTTGTAGGCTTAGCACATAACCACATGTTGTAGTTTTTAGCCCCGTAAAATCACGCATGCGCAAATATCATTTTAACCTCATACTTCAGCATCCCCTCATGGTGCCGTAAAACAAAACGTTCCCTAATCTCATGCCATAAACTCCCCTTTCTGTAGTGTCGTGTCGCAAAATTAAACGCATGCGCATACCCATTCCTCAATACAATTTCACCGTGGAAGGAAGATTCTACTCTCTCTCCCCAAACATAATAACAGTCCAGCTGTAATTCCCCATTTCCCCCTTATAATCAAACAACATTTACCAGCGCTCACAAAACATATAACCTGACTTACAAACACATAAACAAGTTTAAGAGACTTTCACCCGTCGCAACGGAATCTCTAAGGATATCCGTTAGCATGTAGCACACAACACAATTAACCTGTAGCATTAGCCTTTAGCTTAGCCTAAGGTACACCATAGCAGGATTCACACTTTAGCCTTACAAAGATTAGCCTGAACAACGATGTACCACGTGGCCTGAAACAATCAAGCCTTAGCTTCAGCCTCTAGCCAACTGTGGCCTACTAGCTATACCAATGAACACCCCGCACCGTGGCCCAATCATTTTCCATGATTATCAATAATATCTCCTTCTAACTTTGTGTTGCCGTAAGTTCTGGATAATCATAGAGAGGTTACCCCAAGCATTATAGTTCGTCAACCATACGATGAGTATATAACATACATATAATCCATCCAGCTTAATAATTCCCTGAATTAACCATACACCACATAACGCGTTGCAAGGATTTTATGGCCCATTCCTATGAATCGCCTCGATTCGAGGGCTTTTCCAGATTCCCCGGTGCCCTAATTATGCAGATATCTCCCAACATTATTCTCTACCAATCCATTGGTACAATCCATTGTTGTAAACAGCGTTTACACATCAACCAAATTTAGAATATTTTCGTTCAGACTCCCAGTTAACAGCCATAACGCCACCTGAGGCCAGGTCATAATGGAACATCTCCTCAATGTACACAAGTCATATCCAATCTAACAACCTCCGAAGCGGTAAGAACACTCACCCTTTTCCCTCAGAGAGAGTTAGGCCGGCGGTTGACTGAAACAAGGAGGAGACGCAAACCCAGGCCCCACGTTGGGCGCCATTATGTCGTATATGATGAATGGTGGCCATTATCGCTGTCAACAAAGAGTTCGCCATACTGCATCGTGTTAGAGGCTTTTATTAAAATCACGAATCTACAGCATAGATACAGACTCGCGATGTCCGGAGAACGGCTCCCCAGATTGCTATGGCCGTTCTGCCGTCTAATCGTTTACCCCCTATTTATAAACAATGCAAAGGGAGGGGCTACTCCCTCTTCTGGCCAATCACCAGTCTCCCCTCGGGCGTCACCCTCCAAGCGGCACATTTCAAATAACATCATAAAACCTCCCCCCTTTGGCCTGAACAACCAACATTCCATTTCGTCATGAAAAACATTTAACAAAGGCATAATCTTCAGATACGATACATGCATCTCTAACACCTTCTGAATAGATTTAGCATTTTCAAGCGTTTCAGTTGTACTCACGTTTGATTGGTTTCCAGTTAAGGTTCAGATTTTGTAACCAGTTCCTTCCACATAAAGCTGATCCAGCTCCTTTAACAACTATGACTGGTAGATTCTCACTTTGATCCTCGTTGCTCCATTTTGTCCAATTACAGCAATGTCCAGTTTAAGTCCTTAGTTTGACGTGTGTGCCCTCTAGTGGCAGTGGGAATGCACTCGCAAACAGTTCCTGTGAAAATGATGCTTACTGCAACCTCCAGTGTCAATTTCCGTATTTCTCCTCTTATCCACAGTAAACGTTGCTCTGAATGACAGCTTGTTATCATCAGTAGAGAAAGAGACAGTTCTGGTTCCTCAACATATTCAGCCACTCCTCAGTAAAAAGGCACCTGACCAACCTTTACTAAACTGTCGCCACTTAGTAGTATTTTTTTTACCTTTCTGGCTGAGTTTGTGTCTTTGCTCGACATGCCTTTTTAACATGCCCCACTTTGCCAACTTTGTTATTTACCATCTTTGAAATGGCAAATGGCTCTTACCTCCCTCTTTTGATCCTTCCCACAGATGTAAATTCAACGTCTATTCATTTACGTTTTAGTCATTTAGTAGACACTCTAATCCAGAGCAGGTGCATACGTTTTCATTTGTACTGGTCCCCCGTGGGAATCGAACCCACAACCCTGGCATTGCAAGCGCCATGCTCTATCAACTGAGCCATATTGGTTCAACGTAATTTTGTTAAAATGACGTGGAAACAACATTGATTCAATCAGCCTGTGCCCAGTGGGTTGTTGTCTTGCACTTTGACCTCTCGCTGCAGCTCCCTCGTTGTCCATATTGTGCAGCTGTTTACAGTCCCTGTTTCCTCGCTCGGAGCGATCTCAAAAGCCCTCGCGAAACGTCTATCTATCTATCCTCCTTTGGCATGCTTCGTTCCGAATTCCGCTAACAAACCTGTCACGCAGGGAATTTGCCCCGAACTCACAATGCAACCGCACACTGCTCGAACCTATTGACTGTATCACCAGCCTTTTGAATGCAGTGATTAAAACGAAACCTTTCAGCAATGGCTTTCGCTCCAAGTGTCCCTTTAGAATGTCATTAATCTCATCAAAAGTTTTATCCTTAGGTTTAACCAGATTTCGTAGTAGTCCATATGTTTTTGTACACTTAGCGATATGGCTACATGCTTGTCTTCTTCGACGTAGTTAGCTTCGATGTATTGTTCCATGGGTTCAACTCAACGTCAGGTTTAAATTCGTTCATTTGTCCTAACTGGACCATACCGACAACCTTTTTGTCCCCGCCCCCCAAGTTTAGTCAATTTTTATAGCTCGCAGCCAATAACTACTGTGGCATGTTAACGAGGCAAGACGCAGCCATGCTGTTTAGCATCAAGTTTAATAACAGAATGAATTGACATGTACAGAATGAATTAACATGTGAGGCAAGACGCAGCCATGATATTTAGCATCAAGTTTAATACACTGAACAAAAATATAAACGCAACATGTTAAGTGTTGGTCCCATGTTTCATGAGCTGAATTAAAAGATCCCAGAATTTTTTCATATGCACAAAAAGCTTATTTCGCTCAAATTTTGTGCACAGATTTGTTTACATCCCTGTTAGTGAGCGTTTCTCCTTTGCCAAGATAATGCATCCACCTGACAGGTGTGGCATATCAAGAAGCTTATCAAACAGCATGATCATTACACTGATGCACCTTGTGCTGGGGACAATAAAAGGCCACTAAAATGTGCAGTTTTGTCACAACACAATGCCACAGATGTCTCAAGTTTTGAGGGAGCGTGCAATTGGCATGCTGAATGCAGGAATATCCACCAAAGTTGTTGCCAGATAACTAAATGTTCATTTCTCTACCATAAGCCGCCTCCAATGTCATTTTAGAGAATTTGGCAGTACGTCCAACCAGCCTCACAACTGCAGACCATGTGTATGGCGTCGTGTGGGTGAGCGGTTTGCTGATGTCAACGTTGTGAACAGAGTGCCCCACGGTGGCGGTGGGGTTATGGTATGGGCAGGCAGGCATAAGCTACGTACAACGATCACATTTGCATTTTATCAATGGCAATTTGAATGCACAGAGATAACGTGACACATTTTTTTTTTAAGGTATCTGTGACAAACTGGGACCTAAAAGACACCGACTAGGAGCGCCCACAAAATGTTATGTGAGGCAAACAAAAGAAAAACCAAACTTAAAGACAGGAAGAAAACAAAAATGTTGAGCAAAACAAAAATAGGGAAACGCAGAGTAAGTTTTTTATACAAATCAAATCAGGAACTAAAGGTCTTAACCCTCCACATCTCTCAAGACAACTGGAGCGCTGGGCCAGCCTCTCTTAAATAGCACCTGGGTCAGCACAGGTGAACCACCTTCCCACTAACGAGATGGACAAGCCAGCACAGGTGTAACCCATACTGACTAACGAGGTGACACCCATCGGTGCGCCCTACGTTCTAACGTGCTAAAGTCCAACCTCAAAACGTAATTTGGAAAAATCAAAGCCTGGAACAACTGATTTCCTATGACTTGTAACTCAGTAAAATCTTTGAAATTGTTGCATGTTCCGTTTATATTTTTTGTCCAGTAATAATAACAGAACGAATTGACGTGCCTTAATGACCCTGCCCCTGATACGGCAACCTGCACATATCAATGTTAATGGTAACCGTAGTAATGCAATAGAATAATTAACCGTGTAGTTCTTTAGGTTAACACACTACAGTAGTGCACTACTTTTGACCAGGGTCCATAGGGCACATATGTAGTGCACTACTTAGTAGGGAATAGGGTGCCATATGGAACACGGCCTGTGTCTTTGTTTTGTTGATTTTAACGTGTGATTTTATAGATTTTTTATTAATCTTGCTGATGTATTTTATGTGAAGTGACTTTAGGAGTTTTGAAAAGCACAAAATAGATTAAATGTATTATTATTATTATTATTTATTTTTTTATTTTTTATTACCAGCCTCCAAGAGACATGTCCCACTACAACTCTCTACCAATCAAAAGCAGCCGTCACGGCCAGGGTGGGCGGAGTCCGGCCAAGGCCTTCCTGCGTCGCATGGAGATGATGCGTACCTGGGGGCCGTCCTCCAGGAGGAAGTCAGGAAGTGGACGGGCGCCGCTCGTCATCAGTGGGCCGGTCCTACATGGGGAGGAGCCCCAGGCGCTACAGACACTCCACTGTGTTCCCATCAATCAATCAGAGGACAGTCATCATCCTCCCCACCAATCAGACGAAAGCTCGTCCCCTATCGCCCACGGCAACGGCAGCAAGGGTGTGAGTTACATGCGTCCCAGTGTGAGGGAGTCTGTCTCCAAGCCTCGGCCTAAAAGAGGAAGTATGTATCTGGAAGACATGGAGCTGCTCTCTGGCGCCCCCCATGGCCGGAGGACTGAAGCACAACAGAGCCCGTTCAGCAGGAACCACTACCGCTCCTACGAGGACCTGCTGGTCCACATCCCCAAGAACCATAAACCAGGCACCTTCCCCAAAGCCCTGTCTATAGAGAGCCTAGCCCCGGCCACTGACCACCAGCACCAGAACCCCTCTCCCTCCCCACTCCACCCCAGCAAAGGCTCCCCCTGGGCTCTGTCCAAGAAGCCCCCCTGTCCTGGAGCTCCGCGGGGCAGCAGGGTCAGTGTGTATGACAATGTCCCCGGGTCTCACCTGTACGCATCCACAGGTGACCTGCTGGATGCGGACCGAGACGATAACCTGTTCCCCCACCTGGATGACATCATCAGTCACATCAGCGGGCTGCAGCAGATTGTTGACCACTGGAGTCGCGGCGTGCTGCCGGAGGGTGGGGCGGGGGATGAGGGGGAGGGAGAGCGGGGTGAGGAGAGGGAGGGAGAGCAGGGTGAGGGGGAGGGAGAGGGGAGGACCACGCCCAGTGAGGGGGAGAGAGATGGGAGGACCACGCCCAGTGAGGGGGAGAGAGATGGGAGGACCACGCCCAGTGAGGGGGAGAGAGATGGGGTCTCCCTGAATGACATAGAGTCTACAGGGACCAGAGAGAGGAGAGACTCTGGAGTAGGAGCTTCCCTTACCAGACCACGGTGAGTGTCTGTCTCTCTAATGTAACCTTTACGTACTGTATCCTGGTCAGTCTCTCTGAGATTACATTTCTTGTCTTTCATTTCTCTCTCTCTCTCTCTCTCTCTCTCTCTCTCTCTCTCTCTCTCTCTCTCTCTCTCTCTCTCTCTCTCTCTCTCTCTCTCTCTCTCTCCCCCCTCCCTCCCTCCCTTCCTTCCTCCAGTCTGCGGTGGCCGAGCTTCCGCCTCTCTGACCGTCTGCGCCAATCAGGCTCCGCACTGCAGATCAGTAGCCAATCAGCAGGCCAGCTCAGCCTGCTCCAGAAGTTCTCTCTGCTCCGACTCACAGCCATCATGGAGAATTACTCCATGTCTAACAAACACGGTTGGACCTGGTGGGTACACGCACACACACACATGAATGCAAGCATGCGCTTGTACACACACACGATCACGATAACACACACACTACACACACACACACACACACACACACACACACACTCACTCACTCACCTCCTCTACTCTCTCTCTCCCAGGTCTGTCCCTAAGTTTATGAAGCGGATGAAGGTCCCTGACTACAGGGAGAGGAGCGTGTTTGGTGTTCCCCTCATCGTTCACACACAGCGCTGTGGCTACCCCCTACCTCTTTGTCTACAGCAGGCCCTGAGACATCTCACTATGCACTGCCTCGACCAGGTACACACACACACACACACACACACACACACACACACACACACAGTTGCGTAAGTCAGGTGTGAAGTCTCGTATCCGGGCATTGAGACAGTAGTGTAACGCTTTCGCTCTCCTCTCCCCCTCTCTCCCTCTCCCTCTCCCCCACTCTCCCTCTCCCCCACTCTCCCGCTCCCCCTCTTTCCCTCTACTCCTCTCTCGCTCTCTCCGTCTCTCCCTCTCTCCCTCTCTCCTCTCCCCCACTCTCCCGCTCCCCCTCTTTCCCTCTACTCCTCTTTCCCTCTACTCCTCTCTCCCTCTCTCCCTCTCTCCCTCTCTCCCTCTCTCCCTCTCTCTCCCTCTCCTAGGTGGGTCTGTTCCGTAAGTCTGGTGTAAAGTCTCGTATCCAGGCGTTGCGACAAGAGTGTGAGTCCAGTCCTGACAGTGTGTGTTACGAGGACCAGTCAGCGTACGACGTAGCAGACATGGTTAAACAGTTCTTCAGAGACCTTCCTGAACCTCTACTGACCAGCAAGCTGGGAGAGACCTTCCTCCATATATACCAGTGTAAGAACACACACACACTGACGCACATGCACACACACTCATGGAAGCACACACACACACACACACACACACACACACACACACACACACACACACATACACACCCTTGATCCATAAGTTCTCTCTTTCAGCTCAATGCAATTCAAATATCCTTGATTTGTATGACTGATTTTAAGGTGTCCACCCACTCTGCCCAGAGTGGGTGAAAAAGCGCTACAGTGATGACATTTTACTTCCTTGTGTTATAAAATACATTTTACCAAGACGAATATGATTATTCATGTTCTGAATCATTCAGTGGGGTCTTTCTCTAACATATCATTAACATTATATCCAAAAAGTTGGATTTCGTAACCTAATACATCCGATAATAAGCACCAAGCTCTGTTGACAAAGCGGTGCAGGGTTGTCATAACAACTTTTCAGGATTTTACATTTTGTGGTTGTCGTCTTCAAAGTTGTTTCCGTGGGTCGCAAAAAGCAACATTAGCATGACACGAGCTGAATGAAATGTAAAAGGCTTTGAAAATCAAAATCTTGGTATACGTTCAGTGCTCCGTTTGACATTTCACCGAGATATGCTTGTTTTTTTGGAGAAATCTTTGAAAAATAAAAGGGATTTCGAATTAATATGAAAAGCTTATACTCAAATAAGAAAATACCTCATGTCGTGTCTCAAAATCGATATATCCATCTTACCTCTATATTGTTTTATGTCCTGCGGATTGGAGAAGAAAGATGATGAGTTCAACGGGAAAGTGAGCCTGCCAGGTAGCCAGTAGCCTTAATCCAGCCTAGCTGACAAGATGACATTTTCCTGATTTCCTCTGGGTGATCTAGTCACCCTGATTCATGTCCATCATCCTACAAGGGTAAAATCTCCAATAACTTTAGAACAGATTATGATAGAGACCGTTGGTTTTCTTAGAGGAGTATCTAAACAATTGCCATATTTTACCCATTGGTCAAAAGATGCGTTTTGATTGGACACCCTACTGATTTGTATATCCACAATTTTTGAAACACAGAAATCATTGTATGTTCCTAATTCTCCTGCATATTTCCCTCCCTCCCTCCCTCCCTCCCCTCCCTCCCTCCCTCCCTCCCTCCCTC